>NC_140178.1:11601638-11664734 GCF_963971535.1 Notolepis coatsorum
AGGACCGTCATGTGCCACTTCAGATTTTCCGTTAAGAGTCGCCTACGGTGGGACTGTCGCTTTCAATAGCTGGTCCCTGTAGGATAACGTTTGAAAAGGGGGCCACAGTTCAGGGGCCACGGCTTGGGGTCGTAGTGTAAAAGGCCCCGTCACACGCTGCCAGGGTTCCCACAGACATTGCTAAATGAAATTCAAGGACTTTCAAGTACTTTTCCAAGCACTATATTTCATTTTAAAAGGGCATTTGAAAGGATACAATTAACTTTTAAATACTGTTTTTTTAGAGAAAAAGAAAAAAAACGGATCCAATATTTATGGCTTAAAACCAATTTCCGACAATTAGTTACACTTTAAATAAAACATTTTTTAAAACTTTCAATGCAAGCACTTTAAGCACTTCAAGGACCTTGTGCGAACCCTGCATGCTGCGGTCGCAACGCACGCACCGTAGAGCGGTCGAGTCCACTGCTGCTGCTGGGAACCATTACAACTCATAGTAGTCTATTTGGCGAGCGCCAAGGTCACCAGGCATTCAATGGTTTTAATGGGAATCTTTCATTGGTGCAATTGAAGTGGGAAGGCCATCTTCTCATTTCATGCAAACCCTTGGCTACACAACTGTTAACTTATTTTATAGCCTTTCGAGAGAAAAAGCTAGCCACCCATTTAGGACTATAGTTATACTGCAGTTATGCTAATCAGCATCCACCCGCTTTAGCTCTAGATTTACCACTAAACGCCACAAAATGAACTCTCAGCCTACGTAGTTTTTGTTTCTACTGAACTCAACATTAGGCTATTGCTGGGGGACAACAGTGGCTCAGGAGGTAGAGCACTCGTCTGGTAATCGGAATGTTCCCGGTTCAATTCCCACTCCTCCCGGGCAGCATGTCGAAGTGTCCTTGAGCAAGACACTTAACGCCTAATTGCTCCCGATGAGCAGGTTGGCACCTTGCATAGTTACCGTCGGTGTGTGAATGTGTCAGTGAATGTGTGAATGTGAGGAACAAATTAAGCGCTATATAAATGTGCCATTTACCATTTATTGCTCTTGAGGACAGATTTCATGATCATTTTATGTCCAGGAAAAGGCATTAAGAACACATTGGTGGATGAAACGGGGGGGGGGGTTGATTTGAACACCAGACTAAAAGATAAACGGCAAATTGGAAAGAGACAGTGACAGTGATGTCAGCCCCTCCCACCCAATAGGACCCAAGGTGCCTCAATGAATTACAATGACAAGTGGGATTATTCTAATGATGTACCGACTATATTTGATTAGATGTGAGAGTTTTTGTTCATTTTGGCACAAGATTACTGTTGTGTTTTATATAGGCCTATTTATATGCCTATTTTCAGAAATTAGGCCATTTCCGTTATTGCCCAGTATGCTTAACCCCTAGTACCCATCTAGGAATTGGCTTCAGAAAAATAATGACTAAAACTGAAACTCTCTGGGTGCTCCAGGAAGTGCTAGCGCTCTCCGTGGAGCTGAAAAGAGCAGGGAGAGATTGAAACTGTGCTACGATTAGGCTCCATGTGTACAGGCCAACACCTAATGCTGTTGAAATAGTCTTTGTTACACCTCTGCACCATAGACCTGCTAAACAAATGTCAATAATGTCTCCTTCAGTTAGTTCTAGTTGTAGGCTTAAAAGGAACACGCCAACATTTTGGGAAATTAGCTTACAGTCTTCTCCAGAGAGAGACAAGAAGACACCAGTGTCCTCTCTGTGTACGTTCAGTAGAAAGCTATCTGGCTGCACGTTAGCCTAGCTTAGCACAATGAATGGAAGCGGACATGGCCGGTTAGCCCTCGGGAGAGGTGTTAGTTGGACAATGCCTATAGGCTAACCGGCACTGTCCGCTTCCATTCATTGTGCTAAGCTAGGCTAACATGCAGTCAGATAGCTTTCTACTGATAGCTAAATGTTGGCGTGTTCCTTTAAGCAATGCTTTAATGTTGTTCATAGCCAGGAAAGGAGCCGTTTGTTCCGTCCTGTCCTTGGCGTAGGGTGTTCTGCGCTGCAGGTTATATTGGCCAAATTAGTAGACTATTCTTTGCAGCCTGGGTATAAATACACCTGTGTTGATAAGAATATTTTCATCTTTATATTCACAAGTAGCACAGGGGTGTATTTAACCGCACAAAGAAACAAAAGCCTATTCTCAACAATAGGCATGGCCCTACCTTGGTACTTTTTAAATTGATCTGAAGGCTCATCTTATTCATGAAAACAATAATCTCCTCTCACTCGCGCCGTACCCATGTGCATGCACGCTCCACTTACGTTATCCAGATCTAGTTGAACCTAGAATTGCTAACAAACTGAATAAATGATTGAAACTTAATAGCTATTATTAGCTTGCAAATGAGTCATTATTTTAATTAATTTCACATAACTACAGTTCTCTCGGTGGAAATAATAGTCTTGCGTGAGACCAGTGAAGGTGAGGTGTTGTTCCTCGTTTCTCCAATAGTCCAGGACCAGTTTAGCCTACAATTGCCAATTTTACAAACGCTTATGGGGTGAATAATTAATGAAATCCTAATATATGTAATTTCAATCTAAATAAATAAATCATTAATAAGCCAATTTTCCATAAATTACGCCTCCTTAGCCACCTCTTAAACAGCCCTCCTTCATTGACTCACCAGAGAATGAACAGAAGTGCATCTACAACAACATATCGAGCTGGTGCACACACTGAATAGATAAACAAAACTACCAATTAAGCTAATGACCTCAGGAAGACGCACCTTCTGTAGGCATTATTATGTGTCCGGCGTGCAAAATCATTTGTATTTTTAATGTCGCCCTCCTTGGTAATTGAGTTTGCCACCCCTGTTTTAGACCAAACCACTTTAGGGGGAGGGGGGGGGGGGTGCAGCACAAGCTAAATCACATTGTGGTGATACCATAGGTAAATCACCCGCACCCTTGATGTCTTGGTCTGGCCCCGGGAGAGAGTTTAGCCTAGTTGTCGGTCTAACAGTGTAGACAGGAGTGTGAAATAGGTCTGGAAATCCACCCAGTCCATTGTTGATGATGATGATGATGATGATTTGGTCGAACACTATGCAGACTGACGAAAGCTGCAAACAATAATTATCTTCTCAGGTTGGAAGAATGTGGCTGCTGTTGCAAGACATTAAGGGGGCGACAGTGGCTCAGGAGGTAGATCAGTCGTCTGGTAATCAGAAGGTCCCCGGTTTGATTCTGGCTCCTCCCGGCCAGCGTGTCGAAGTGTCCTTGAGCAAGACACTTAACCCCCAACTGCTCCCGATGAGCAGGTCGGCACCTTGCGTGGTCGCCTCCGCCGTCGGTGTGTGTGAACGGGTGAATGTGAAGCATAGGTTGTAAAGCACTATATTATAAATGCAGTCCATTTACCATTTGCATGAAAACCTTGTAGCCTACACCCTACATGGTAACATTATTGGCTTGGAATAAATGTCCTCACATGGTTACAGATCATATGGATCAATAGCCTAATCACCCTATGGTCATAATTACCGTCAAAAGGTCCAACCATTAAATCCTGAACATGGAACATTTAAAAATCAGCTAGAATGTTGGCTTATCCCGTTTTCTTTGGGACAAAATCAGAAATAGGCCGAGCGATGTGCAGCCATGTTCACGACACAACAGCTAGTCTCTACAGGCAGAGGGGGAGCAGAGGGAGAACGCTTGGCGCAGTCTGTGACCCGATGTCAGTCGTTTCAACTGTGGTCCGTCGGCCCCCCGAGCGTCTGCACTCAGAGTTGGTCACAGATTGGGACGAGATGGGGGGGATGACTCAACGAGGCGGGAGGGGATAAGATGAGGGAGGAGACGGGGGAGGGGACGAGGGACAGGAGGGGAGACGGGGGAGGGGCAGGAGGGGAGACGGGGGAGGGGACGAGGGACAGGAGGGGAGAAGGGGGAGGGGACGAGGGACAGGAGGGGAGAGGGGACGAGGGACAGGAGGGGAGAGGGGACGAGGGACAGGAGGGGAGAAGGGGGAGGGGACGAGGGACAGGAGGGGAGAAGGGGGAGGGACAGGAGGGGAGACGGGACAGGAGGGGAGAGGGGACAAGGGACAGGAGGGGAGAGGGGACAAGGGACAGGAGGGGAGAGGGGACAAGGGACAGGAGGGGAGAGGGGACAAGGGACAGGAGGGGAGAGGGGACGAGGGACAGGAGGGGAGAGGGGATGAGGGACAGGAGGAGAGAGGGGACGAGGGACAGGAGGGGAGAGGGGACGAGGGACAGGAGGGGAGAGGGGACGAGGGACAGGAGGGGAGAGGGGATGAGGGACAGGAGGAGAGGGGACGAGGGACAGGAGGGGAGGGACAGGAGGGGAGAGGGGACAAGGGACAGGAGGGGAGAGGGGACAAGGGACAGGAGGGGAGAGGGGACGAGGGACAGGAGGGGAGAAGGGACGAGGGACAGGAGGGGAGAAGGGGGAGGGGACGAGGGGCAGGAGGGGAGAAGGGGGAGGGACAGGAGGGGAGAAGGGGGAGGGGACGAGGGACAGGAGGGGAGAGGGGACGAGGGACAGGAGGGGAGAAGGGGGAGGGGACGAGGGACAGGAGGGGAGAGGGGACGAGGGACAGGAGGGGAGAGGGGACGAGGGACAGGAGGGGAGAGGGGATGAGGGACAGGAGGGGAGAAGGGGGAGGGGACGAGGGACAGGAGGGGAGAGGGGACGAGGGACAGGAGGGGAGAGGGGACGAGGGACAGGAGGGGAGAAGGGGGAGGGGACGAGGGGCAGGAGGGGAGAAGGGGGAGGGACAGGAGGGGAGAAGGGACGAGGGACAGGAGGGGAGAAGGGGGAGGGGACGAGGGACAGGAGGGGAGAAGGGGGAGGGGACGAGGGGCAGGAGGGGATAAGGGGGAGGGGACGAGGGACAGGAGAGGAGAAGGGGGAGGGGACGAGGGGCAGGAGGGGATAAGGGGGAGGGGACGAGGGGCAGGAGGGGAGAGGGGACGAGGGGCAGGAGGGGAGAAGGGGGAGGGGACGAGGGACAGGAGGGGATAGGGGGCAGGAGGGGAGAGGGGATGAGAGGCAGGAGGGGAGAAGGGGGAGGGACAGGATAGGAGAGGGGACGAGGGGCAGGAGGGGAGAAGGGAGAGGGACGAGGGACAGGAGAGGGACGAGGGGACGAGGGACAGGAGAGGGACGAGGGACAGGAGAGGGACGAGGGGACGAGGGACAGGAGAGGGACGAGGGGACGAGGGACAGGAGAGGGACGAGTGGGGGGGGGGGGAGAGGGACAGGAGGGGACGAGGGACAGGAGAGGGACGAGGGACAGGAGAGGGACGAGGGGACGAGGGACAGGAGAGGGACGAGGGGACGAGGGACAGGAGAGGGACGAGTGGGGGGGGGGGGAGAGGGACAGGAGGGGACGAGGGACAGGAGAGGGGAGAGGGGACGAGTGGGGGGGGGGGGGGGGGGGAATGTGATGACTGGGATTATTTTTATTATTCGATTTTTCTTTTTTTGATTAAAATGTCGTTGTTTATTTGTTGCTTTTTTGTTTCGGAGAGGCTGGTGACGGACGGAGGGGCCGTACCTGCGCAGGCAGTCTGTGAGCGTGGTGGACCCCGACAGGTGACTCTCCCCGTTGATGGCGCTGCCGTCGCCTCCGGGGCTCAGCGGCCAGAAGGGCGTCGAGGAGCCGGGCAGGTCCAGGCTGATGTCCCAGAACGGGTCTATCGTCGTGGAGACACCGCTGGAGAGAGAGGAGGACACATTAGATAAGATGAGATGTTCCTTTATTGATCACCTTGTGGGGAAATGTAGGAGGCGTCATAGCAGTGTGGGGGAGGGGAGGGACACGTATGGGCAGGGTAATAGTAGAGACATAAATACAGGCAATACAAATTATAGTACAGTAGACACGTTAAAATAAGCACGGTACACAATATAATTAACTGTGATCAAAGGTGCAGATGAGGGTCTGTGAGCCCCATCAGTTATATTATACATTACAATAAATATGGTTACAATAAAATATGGTCAATTAGTAAAGGGAAGAGTTTTGGCCGGGACAGAACGTAAACTCCGGGGAATTTGTGTCTTCAATATCACAAACGATCTGTTAAAGGGGTAAAACTATGGAATATCTGTGACAACAAACAAAAAATTTGTAGTTCGATACATACATTTAAGAAATTATTCAAATATAAGGTGAAACAAATGTAAAACCTTATTATAATCGTAATTATATTTTATTACAAGATAACTATTAAAATAGTGACCCAAAAAAAATAAGAAAATGTGTATAGGTTTTGAATGTTACTGTATAAACTGTACACTAAAACTATGAAACTTTCGTAACCTTTTGTTTTTGCAAAATCATGTACTGAATTATGTTTGTTTTTGTTTTATTAATAATGTAATGTAAAAAGGCAATATGGTAAGCCTCGGCTTCAGCCTACACATTTTCTCTCTTTTTTTAATACATTTCCTACTACTGTACATTGCATTGTAAAAGAAGACCCAAAAAAAAAAAATATATATATATATATATATATATATATATATATATATATATATATATATATATATATATATATATATCAGTCTAGAGCCCTTTTCGGACAGTTGCTCTTGGGAGGAAGAGCGGTCGTCTGGTAATCCGGAGGTACCCGGTTCGATTCCCGCTCCTTCCCAGGCAGCGTGTGTGTCGATTCTGTCGTCAAGTTTCCTTGGGCAAGACACTTAACCCCCTAATTGCTCCCGATGAGCAGGTTGGCACCTTGCCCGGTCGCCTCCTCCATCGGTGTGTGAATGGGTAAAATGTGAGGGACAAAAATGGTAAAGCACTTTGGATAAAAGCCGCTCTATAAATGCATCATTTACAGTGTGCAGAGAATCATGTGGGGGAGTGTTGCCTTTTCAGAACGCATAGCACACATCACGCAATTCTCTAGGGCCGACGTGTTTCGGACGTATGGAAATACCACGCTTGGTTTAGGTAGAGAGAGGGTGTGATGAGCGAACAGCTTCATATATCTCACCCTCCCTCAGTCAGAACGTGCTTCATATTTCTCATCCTTCCTCAGTCAGACAGTGCTTCATATCTTATCCTTCCTCAGTCAGTCAGTGCTTCATATTTCTCATCATTCCTCAGTCAGAACGTGCTTCATATCTTATCCTTCCTCAGACAGAACGTGCTTCATATTTCTCATCCTCCCTCAGTCAGACAGTGCTTCATATCTCTCAACCTTCCTCAGTCAGAACGTGCTTCATATTTCTCATCCTCCCTCAGTCAGACAGTGCTTCATATATCTCACCCTTCCTCAGTCAGAACGTGCTTCATATTTCTCATCCTTCCTCAGTCAGACAGTGCTTCATATCTTATCCTTCCTCAGTCAGTCAGTGCTTCATATTTCTCATCATTCCTCAGTCAGAACGTGCTTCATATCTTATCCTTCCTCAGACAGAACGTGCTTCATATTCTCACCCTTCCTCAGTCAGACAGTGCTTCATATCTCTCAACCTTCCTCAGAAAGACATCGCTTCATATCTCTCATCATCCCTCAGTAAGACAGCCCATCATCTTGATTTGATATTTCAAAGATGTCCCGTTGCGCAAAAGCGGAACTATTCAATAAATGATGACCACTTAATAATTGTTTCATACGGGCTAAAAACACTGAAGCAGACATTTAATATGAACGTACGACTCGGCTGCATATAGGTCAGTGTCTCTCCGAGGCGTGCGCCGCCACACAGTGACTTCTGGAACACATCGGGCCTCACCTCACAAACTCACTCAAATATTGATGAGACGAAAGCCCCGTGTGTCAGGAATGAAATTGAAGAGAATGAAGATATATACAGATTTACATTTTATCGCCATCTGTATGCAATATTGTATGGAACATGGTTAGTCTCTATATTAATCAACATGGTTGTGTATGGAATATGGTTAGTCTATATTAACACATTCCCGGCCATTCACGTATATATACGTTTTTAACTCGTTTTTTCTTTTATTCGATTTGAATATCCTATTCAATGTCACAGAGCTGTATTTTGGCTGGAAAAGGCATATTGGGACTCGGAAAGTGCAGTACCGGCCAGATCCTGGTATTGGCGCTGTCTCAAGAATGCAGTTTCCCCTGTTGCACACTTGGCATCACATTTGTTTCGCTCCGGGCGGACTTTTTCTGTTAGTCTGAAGCGAGGGCTTCACCCGATCGCCTGGAATACTTTTCATTATGAATTCATTATGCTGTAACGGAATATGGCATCAGCCAATGGACTATATGATCTAGCAGATGGCGATCAAATAACTGGGAAATTCTTTTTGGAATCCAACCGGCCACAGGTAAAAGCGATTTGACGTACATTTCAGCCTGATCGGGCCTTGTTCTCATAGCCATTCCCCTGATCAGCATATGTTGTTGTAATAACGAATGCCATTATTGGTAATCAATCGGGGTGTAACGATGCATCGATTAATCAAAATGCATCGATTCTAATGTGTTGCATATTTGCATATTTTTTTTATGTGTATTGCTTTTATTGACCTATAGTCCATTCATGCTGAGTGAATCAGTTCCCCCAGCCACATTTGTGTATTCAAATTGTTTTGGGGAATTAACTGATAGAAAATGTATCGAATATTAATCGAAGCGAATCGAATCGTGGTCAAATGAAGAGATTTCATGATGCATTGAATCGTTGCCTGAATAACCGTAATCGAAATTAATCGTTGTGAGGTCGCATCGTTACACCCCTAGTAATCAATAATCAGAAACGACTTCCCCCGCCCCCCCTTTCATGCATTCATGGTGGAACATGATACCGATCATATGCATTTAGATTTTTAACTGTAGCTTGTGTAGGGCCGAAACGGCAAACGATTTAACGTTATTAGTAGGGCTGTCAGTTTATCGTGTTAATTAGATTAATTAATTACATAGCAAATTATCGCGTTATGAAAATTAACTAAATTAAAATAAATTATATATTTTTTTTTATCTCATTCATTCCACAAGAACGTAGAATACACATTTACAGACTTTTTTAATGTGGTCCATTTGCATGTTCTTGGTATCTGATTCTAGGGACATCTATGGATCTCAGGGAATGTATTCCCAGTGTCAGAAATACTGTGTCTGTTACAAGGCTTGAGTAAATTGTAATGAACCAAATGAGAATATCAATAACATTTTTTTTATCTTTAGCTGTGAATAACACCATGCTAAAATTGACCAGACCTGAAAAATCTAAGCAAATTAATAAATGGAAAATTATTAAACAGAAGGTTTTGTAGATACAGTACTGAATTCTGCCATCCGGACACATGCAATTTGAAATATGATTATAGAATATAGAATATAAGGCATAAAATGGTTATGCGATTAAAATGCGATTAAATAATTACAAATCCTGTAATTAATTAGATACATTTTTTTAATCGCCTGACAGCACTAGTTATTAGCTTAGCGCCTTATAACTAGCCTTGCAGGAATTATCCCAGACCATTCCGATATAACGTTCATATTCATCATGGTATAAAACAGGAACGTATTGATGAAAAAATTATTTCTTTATGGCATATTGAACGGAAGGTTCATACTGTCAATTGACAATGACAATGGATACATAGCTATAATATAAAATATAGATTCACTCGGCAAATATCAGTCTAGCTTAGCCTTTTCCCTCCACTAATATCAGTCTAGCTTAGCCTTTTCACTCAGTTAATATCAGTCCATGTTAGCCTTTTCACTCCGCTAATATCAGTCTAGCTTAGCCTCATCACTCAGTTAACCTAAGGGAGTCCATCCCCTGTCTTCTAGGCCAGCGGTTCTCAACAGGGGTGCCGCAGAGAGCTGCCAGGGGTGCGTTGAGATTAAAATAAATAAATAAAAAACATTCTAAAGTGCCATCTGTTGCAGCTACACTGTTTTCCATGAAAAAAAACATATTTGGATAAGTTTGACAATTTCTCAAAATCTGAAAATCATTATTTAATAAAACACAGAAAAGGATCACCAAGTTACTCTGGATAAAAAAAAACTTTACAGACAACATTGAGACAAAGCTTCCTGACACATCTCCATCCAAACTCTTGGAAGAACTCATTGAAATCTCATCTGATACCACCTGGAGAGCTAGTTTCAGAGTGTGGTGCTGAGTACCAAGTATCTCATGATGCAGCAGTTAAGGTGTTGATACCATTCAGCACCACATATCTGTGTGAAGCTGGCTTTTCATCCATGACAGCTCTGAAAACAAAATGTAGGGCCAAGTTGAGCCTTGAGGATGACATGCGTGTTGCCTTCTCAAAGATCTCCCCACGTATTTACCGTATTATTAGCCAGCAGCAAGACCTCGCATTGAGCTAGAAATGTCGACTGAGTGAACAAGTGCTTATTTTCTGTATTTATTTATATTTTTTGAGAAATGGTAACTTGGTGATCATTTTCTGTATTTAAAAAAAATATTCTGTTGTTGAGAAATGGTCAAACTTATCCAAATATGCTATTTTTATGGAGAACAGTGCAGCTGCAACAGATAGCACTTTAGTGATTATTTTCTGTATTTAAAAAAAAATACATGATTTTCATTTTTTGAGAAATGGTCACACATCCAAATATGCTATTTTTATGGAAAAGTGTGCAGCTGCAACAGATAGCACACTTAGCAGATAGATTTTCTGTAATTTTATTTAAAGAAATATGCTATTTGATTTACTACTACAAGCAGTGTAATGTCAACAGTACTAAGCCATTTAGACCTGAAACACCCGTTAATAATGCATTATATAGCCTGCAGTGCATATACACACAAATGTGTTTCCCGGTTTCTTAAATAAACATTATTTTGAAAGCAAGCACTTTTGTCATCATTGTAGCAAAAAAGACGGGACCGGAAAAGTCTTTATCGTATGTAGGGGTGCCCTGGAATATGTTATTGAACACCGGGGTGCCTTGGCAGCAGAACGGTTGAGAACCCCTGTTCTAGGCTTCATACATCAGTCATGCCTTGGCTCTGTGGGCGTCGTCTGATTCACTTCAGTACTTCGCACTACGGTCGGAATGACCCATCGGAATCGCAGGCCAATGCTGAACCTGCACACCACACCTATTATATTCTAGCACCCTCTCTCTGTGGTGTTCTGTGCAGCTAGGTAGCGCCACACTGGGCTTGGGCCGCCTGGGCGAGGGAGGTGCTTTTTTACAGTTCAGTGCAGCATGCTAGTGATAATGTGGCAGGACAGCTGTTGGGTGGAGAGAGGGGGGGGGTGTAGAGAGAGAGAGAGAGAGAGAGCTGGGTTGTGCCGCTGTCTAGACAACCCCCCCCCCCTCCTCCTCCTCCACCACCACCACCACCCTCGCCCTCCCAGCGGCTCCGCAGGGATCAGGCCTTTAAATAAGAGCAGCGGAGAGGAGAGGAGAGGAGAGGAGAGAGGACAGAGCCAGCGGCTCACGAGCCCTGGGAGGGGGGGGGTCCGGGGGTGTAGTGTCCACACTCATCAGGCCACCGCAGAGAGGTGAGAATGGCGGGGGGGGGGGGGGGGGGGGAGAAGGAGGACTGGATGGAGCAGCAGAGAGGGGGGGGAGAGGTGAGAATGGCGGGGGGGGGGGGGGGGAGAGGACTGGATGGAGCAGCAGAGAGGGGGGGGAGAGGTGAGAATGGCGGGGGGGGGGGGGGGGGAGAGGACTGGATGGAGCAGCAGAGAGGGGGGAGAGAGGTGAGAATGGCAGGGGGAGAGAAGAGGACTGGATGCAGCAGGGAGGGGGGAGAGAGGTGAGAATGGCGGGGGGGGGGGGGGGGGGACTGGATGCAGCAGCAGAGAGGGGGGAGAGAGGTGAGAATGGCGGGGGGGGGGGGGACTGGATGCAGCAGCAGAGAGGGGGAGAGAGGTGAGAATGGCGGGGGGGGGGGGGGGGGGACTGGATGCAGCAGCAGAGAGGGGGGAGAGAGGTGAGAATGGCGAAGGGGAGAGAGGACTGGATGGATGAGGGAACTGGGGCACTGAGACAATGGTTCATTCTCAGTCGTTCCTGGTTCTCTCTCTCTGTCATTTCTGTCCATCTCCCTCCCTCCCTCCCTCCCTCCCTCCCTCCCTCCCTCCCTCCCTCCCTCCCTCCCTCCCTCCCTCCCACACACAAACAAACACATCCAGCCCTTACTGGCAAACTTGACAGGTGACATCTGATTGCAGGCCGCCAGTGAAGATTTGGTCAATGATGCAGTTACAGTGGTTCGGATTGTTGGCCTTCTTCCCGTTGTCGTCTCCTGGGGAGCGAGAGAGAGAGAGAGAGAGAGAGAGAGAGAGAGAGAGAGAGAGAGAGAGAGAGAGAGACATTAATACAAACACACACAGTCAGATCAAACAGACAGTCTCTTTAGCACCTCTGAAGGACTCTCTCTCTCTCTCTCTCTCTCTCTCTCTCACTCCCTCAGTGTCTCCCTGCAGTGAAAGCCTGTCCGTCTGACACCTCTAAACTCCCCGGCTCCTCTCGGGCCAATCGGTGCACGGCTTACTGCGGGGTGTGTGTGTGTGTGTGTGTGTGTGTGTGTGTGTGTGTGTGTGTGTGTGTGTGTGTGTGCGCTGCGGCGGGGGATCTATTGACATTCCCCACACTGCTCACGGCTACCCCCGGTACGCGCCGCTGTCAGGTCTCCTTTGGTAGGTTTCCAGTGAGGCGAGGCGCACTGGTGCATTGTGGGTAGGAGCCCGAGACACGGCTCCACATACTGAACCGGGGAGACGTATGTATGTATGTGTGCACTACGGAGGAGGAGGAGAGGAGCAGAGATGAGCAGAGGGGAGGAGAGGAGCAGAGATGAGGAGAGAGGAGACGTATGTGTGTGTGCACTACGGAGGAGGAGGAGGAGAGGAGCAGAGATGAGCAGAGGGGAGGAGAGGAGCAGAGATGAGGAGAGAGGAGACGTATGTGTGTGTGCACTACGGAGGAGAGGAGGAGAGGAGAGGATGAGCAGAGAGGAGGAGCAGAGATGAGGAGAGAGGAGACGTATGTGTGCACTATGGAGGAGAGGAGAGGAGAGGATGAGCAGAGAGGAGAGGAGCAGAGATGAGGAGAGGAGCAGAGATGAGAGGAGGAGAGAGGATGAGCAGAGATGAGGAGAGGAGAGAGAGGATGAGCAGAGAGGAGAGGAGCAGAGATGAGGAGAGGAGGAGAGAGGATGAGCAGAGAGAGGATGAGCAGAGAGGAGCAGAGATGAGGAGAGGAGGAGGGAGGGGATGAGCAGAGAGAGGATGAGCAGAGAGGAGCAGAGATGAGGAGAGGAGGAGGGAGAGGATGAGCAGAGATGAGGAGAGGAGAGAGAGGATGAGCAGAGAGGAGCAGAGATGAGGAGAGGAGGAGGGAGAGGATGAGCAGAGATGAGGAGAGGAGAGAGAGGATGAGCAGAGAGGAGAGGAGCAGAGATGAGGAGAGAGGAGGAGACGTATGTATGTACTACGGAGGAGGAGAGGAGGAGCAGAAGTATGTATGTGTGCACTATGGAGGAGAGGAGACACTGTTCACTGCAGTCCCTGCCGACTCTTACTAGTTACGCTCTGAACACACACACCCTCTGCACCGTAACATAACAACACAATACACAAGACACTTTCTGTAAATAATTTACTATTTTATTTTACCGCATTTTATTTGATCTTACTACTACTACTACTTCGGATTCTAAACCTTCTGATTATTCTTATTGAACACCAGTGATGCCACAGATTACTTGTAAAAGTAATCCGATAACTGATTACCGATTACTCCTTTAAAAAGTAATCCAAGTTACTTTACTGATTACTTGATTATCAGAGTAACTTAGTTACTTTGAAAGTAACTAGGTTACGAAGTCGTCGTCGTTCCCCCAACAGTTTTTTTTAAACGCTTTATTGAAAGTGCATAAATTGTTTTTAACTTGTTTCTCTGCACATAACGTAAATTGTTAAACTAGTGCTTCAGCTTCTGTACCATCAAGTATGGTAAAGCAACAGTCTATGATGCTCACAGCATTAGAGCAGCCAGCCAGTGGTTGTACAAAACCAGTGTATCTATTCACATCTAACAAATGCAGGCTGAACTATTCAATTATATCAACTGTAACTATTAAATAGTTTTTATAAATGTCTCTCTATAAACATACAATCAGTCTCTCTTTAACATGTAAATTAACTGTAAATCTGGCAAATAAGAGCTTTTGCTCTGCCACCATCAAATATACATTAATCAATAGGGAAAGAAACAATCTCTCTCTTTTGCTGTTTGGCTGGCCTCCGAGTCCTCCTGTACCTAGTCGAAGCGTCGGCTAGTGTTGTGATTCCAGATGCTTTCAATGCAATTGGATGTGCTGTTTTTAGCGGTAGACAGTATTTTGACTGAGGCTACGTTTAAACGAGCGTTTTGGGGTGGAAGTCTGAACAAAAACCGCAAAAGTCTTCTTGCGGTTTCACTTCGTTTAGACAAGCGTTTTGGGGTGGAATTCTCAAGACGAACATAACAATGGAGCCCTGCTGTCACACGATTGGCGCATATGTCACATGACGTGCTGTGAAGACCCGCCCTACTCTGCCTCTGATTCGCAGACTGTGGATGGGGAATGTGATTGGGCCAAAGCAGAGTCACTCACAGACAGAGTCCAGTCACGCCGCGGGACACATTCTTGTGTAACCCTTTCACTGCCACACCACGTCACTCCATAATAATAATAAGAAAAACAGCTCAAAATGTATTTTTGACTGTCGAAAACGAAATAAAATACTGCATTCCGCCTGCATTATGAATTTATGATGAGATAGTAACGAAATAGTAACGCACAGCCACTTGGACAAGTAACTGCAATCAGATTACTGGCTTTTAAAGATTAACGCGTTAGATTACTATTTTCGGGGAAAAGTAATCAGATTACAATAACGCGTTACTTAGTAACGCGTTACCGGCATCACTGTTGAACACACACAACCCTGCACTGCACCGTAACATGCACATACACAAGCAAGACACTTTCTGTAAATAATTGACCATTTTATTTGATCTCATCTCATTTTATTACTTACTACTACTACTACTTATTGTTACAATTATTTTTTTGAACAAATGTTTTTTATTTTCCCTTTTTTAACACTTTAACTGCCGAAAACGCCGGAACTCGTCATTCCCCGCCATGCTCAAGTTGCCGAGGACGCCGTAACTCGTATTTGATATCAATATTTCAAAAATCTGTGATCGAAATCATATTTCCCCTCCGCAGCCTTGAAACAGTGCTGATCTCCTCTCAACCCTCTAGCGGTTCAAGAGCGCCATCTGGTGGCCGATCGGCAGATCGAAACCGGATATCAACCTTTGAACCGGCAGGACTCACTCTATTATGTGGTCCGGGCACTCGCTAATGTTAGAGAGACTCTGTCTTCACACAGTGAACATCGATCGGTGGAAATAACTCGAAAAAACAACATGATTTGGACGTATATACTATTATACAACCTGGAAATGGATCGGGTATTTCGACATCCCATAATGGAAAACTGTCTACTCCACGCTGATCGCCCAACGGCCCGAGGAGACTGGGGTGAGTTTTAGCGTGTAGTATTACCGTGTTCGATATAAACTGCTATGATGAACATATGACCCACATTAGATTAATGGTATAACGTTGCCCACGGAATTATAAATGCCCCCTCGCCCATCCGGTCAACATCAGATGACGTGTAGTAACTCCTAGAAGTACATCCAGTTGAAATTTTTTATCTCGCACAGATTCCTACCAAACTGTATTTAATCATCAATATAATGCATTTGGGGCTATAAATCACGTTCTGGAGAAAGCTGCAGAAAGAGATGAAAACATACTTATACTTTAGACCATATTTTAGTATGAATATGTGAATGAAAAAGTTTAACGTTGCTACACCATGAACAATACATATAGGACATTGAATGGGCCCTAATAATGGCAATCTAGCAATAGAATTTAAAAAGTTATAGCCCTGCAAAGAAGGGGAACTTCTCCATGTTAAATAGAGCTGGCAAGGGATGGTATATCATGAATTTAACCCATGGCAATCAAAGTGTTAACATGAAACTAGACAAACAATACAGTAACAGTAATAATCAGTGATAAATCACAGGACAATGACAGAAATAATAACAACAATAATGACAGTCCAGTAATTACATCAAAATAAATGTAGATTAAAAGACATAAAAATAATAAATACAATACATGTGCTCTTGCTCGCTCTTCCCCTTCCCTCCCCCTCCACCCCCCCCCCCTCAGGAATTGTTACAATTCTTGTATTAATTGTTGTTTCTTAATTGTGCACCGTTGAGTCTGTATTGTTGTGTATCTGACAAGTAAAGAACTTGTACGACTTGGCCAGTAGGACTTACTACTACCAGTGTCTTTACACCTATATCACTGTACATATTACCGGTAATACCACAACTCTGTACATACATCTGATTAGCACCATTACTCAGTAGTACTAATGTATATATTTTATACCCAGTTTAATCACCTGTACATTGTGTATTACTAGTATTGCACTGCTAGTCTGCTACATTTGTACTCTGGTTGGACGCCTCTTCTCGTTGTACTGTACTTGTTCTGTATTTGTTTCCACGGCTACATGGCTACTGTATATACAGTACATCCAGGCACACCACAACAGAAGAACCCTTTTCATTGGTCCAGAGAGGAGACGGAGGGGGGTGGGGGGTCATGCTCACGGGTGGTGTCCCCTTTGCAGTGCCGGTGCAGGACGTCCAGCGCGGCGATGAGGAACTCGTGGGCGTCCTGCTGCTCGTAGCCCGCTAGGTGGCGCGCGTGAGTCCACACCAGGTGCAGCAGCCGGAAGGGAATGTGGGGCGAGCGGTGGCCCGAGTAAAACTGGGAGGAGAGACGGAGGGGGGAGGAGAGAAGGGAGGGGGGCGGGGGGGGGAGGAGAGACGGAGGGGGGAGGAGGAGAGAAGGGAGGGGGGAGGAGAGAGGAGAGGATGGTAAATGGCTGCTTTTTTATATAGCAGCTTTTATCCAAAGCGCGTTACAATTTGTTCCTCACATTTTACCCATTCACTCACACATTCACACACCGACGGCGGAGGCGACCATGCAAGGTGCCAACCTGCTCATCGGGAGCAATTAGGGGTTAAGTGTCTTGCTCAAGGACACATCGACACACTGCCTGGGATTCGAGCCGGGAACCACCGGATTGCCAGACGACTGCTCTACCTCCCGTGCCCACTGTCCAAGAGGAGGAGCAGAGAGCAGATGAGACATCTCACAAGCACTTTTGGTGGACGACGTATTTATTTGGTGGTAACCAAAAAAATGTCTTCTCTTTTTAAATAAATCAAAACACCATAAAAACTACGAGTTCAGTTGAAACGGCAAATACCGTAATTCCTCTAATAGTAACCGGGTCTCAAATACAAGCCGGGTCTCTATTAATGGCCGGGTGCGCTCTTGAGCTAAGCAATTATAAGCCGGCCTCCTAATACAAGCCGGGTTACTAATATACTGAGCTGCATACTGAGCTAGTTACTTGATTTCACTTTGAAAACGTTGAAATGACCAGTGACCACCTGTAATTGCACTGTTTACTATTTCATACAGTACTTGGTTTCAATAAATGAACCCAGTACATTTTACTGGGTTCAAACTGACACAAAATGTTGATTTATTCATTATGATCCGTTTGAAAATTTGAAATATAGGCCTCCCTCTTATACAGGCCTCCTCCTAATACAAGCCTGGTACCCGCTACAGTTGAAACAAATACAAGCCGGGGTTACTATTAGAGGAATTACGGTACTCAAGTAATCCATTAATCACGCCCATCGCTAAACAATTTGTCTCTTGCATCTTGTTCCAACTGCTGGGAGCAGCAAACTGGAAGGAGGATTGGCCAAAGGAAGTGTTATTCAATGAATTATTTCACCCCATTTCCAACACGATATGTATGAATTCATCCACACGCCTGAGGCTCATGGCCACGGTGGTGTGTGTTTAGCTGGAAGCACATCCTCGTCACCCAGAGACAGAGAGGTGTGGGATGAGGAGGAGGAGATGAGATGAGAGGAGGGAGAAGAGCCCATCTGTAGTGGTGCAGAGTCTTGGGGTTGCCATGGGGATCGGATGAGTGACAACACAGGTCAGGGTGGAGGATGTGGTAGAGGAGAGTGGAGCTGAATGCAAGGAGCTGCTAGCGGTGAGCTAATGCCACGCTGTAGAGGGGAGCACTGTTGTTTTCACCACACTCAGGCGGCAATCATAGTAAAAAAAAAATATATTATATATATGTATAATACTACGAGTGCCCCCTTTGTCCAAGAGAAACACTGACTGGTGAAATGAGGCGTCTTCTGCAAAGATGATTGAATGTAGTTTGGTGAATCAATTTCACCAGTTAGTGTTTCTCTCGGACGTTGAGCAACGTGGCGATTATACGGCATTTTCAGGACCTCAACCTAGGGCCCCCAACAGACCGGCCCTGCACACACACACACACACCTCTGAAGTCTGATTGAGCTGTATGAGGGGGGGGGGGGGGGGGGGGGGGGGGGTGCCACACAGGTGTCTTATCTTGAATCTTACAGACTCTTTGGTCCTCTGCGCCCGTTTGAAGCGTACGCCGGCGAAAACAAAGAGGGGGGGGGGGGGGGGGGGGGAGACAGAGGGGCCGATCAAAGGAGGTCCGCAGAGACTGCGACGGCTCCTTCTGCTGCCGACGTGAGTCGGGAACAACACAACGAGGAGAGAAAAGGATTGGAGGAGGGAACGGAGCGTGTCGAGGACAAGCCACTGTGCTTTAGCTAAAGTGTCGGTCACGAACGAAGAAGAGACTCTTAGGAGCGAACGGCGGGAGCCGGCTCCTGCCTGGGAGCAGATTTGTTTTTGTTTTGTGTGGAGTATGATGAGTATGTCTCTCTTTTTTTTTTTTTTTTTTTGTCTTTTCCCCCCTCCATTTTTCCTCCGATTTTTCTCCCATCCCAATGTTAGTCGTATGCCAATTCCCAGTCCCTTCCTGGTCGCTGCGCACTTACCCCCCACAGTCAGATCATCTGGGAGAGTGGAGGCTACCACGTGCTTCCTCCGACACACGTCCAGCCAATCACCGCTTCTTTTCACCTGGCAGCGCGGACTCTCATTGAGAGGGCGTAGCGTGTGGGAGGACCACACTATCCCCCTCACGTCCAATCCGCGCTGAGCAGGCGCCCCGACCGAACTGTAGGAGTCGCTGTTTACAACGACCCGGACCCACCCCGCCAGCTTCTCCCACCCTCTGATACAGCCAATTGTATCAGTGCAGACGGCCAGCCAAGCTGGTGACAACCCCGGAGCTGTGAGCTGGATTCGAACAGGCAAATCCAGCTCAGCTCCGGGGCTGGTGACGAACGCAATCTCCGCTCGGCCACCTAACCGCCCCGAGTATGTCTCTCTTGAAAAAAGATAACATTCTGAAGTTACTAATGCAAAAAAGGAAGATCACTTTTAGTGCTAATGAAATAAGAGTAACAGAGGTCTGAACTTGAACTTGAACTTGTGTACTCCAATATTCCAGCATAGAGGTATAAGCTGGAAAACACAGCGGTGCCATAGCCTGAATACTATAAATAAATACGTCAGACAACATTATAAAGAGTCTGCACGGACAGCGGATCTATTTTATTGGCCTCTGCAGCAGAGTCGCGGTACAGAGTAGCTCACGTTTCACTTTCACCAAGAGTAGGTTTAACTAGGCGTGAGGGAGAGGGAGGAGGCTCCAGAGACGACACCATAGGCTACAAAACGCTCAACGGATAGAACATTTACAAAGGTATTACTGTCCATTGGTTTATTTTTCAATTAGAACATAATTTACTAGGGATGTCCGATATTGGCATTCAAATGTAATATCGAAAATTATCGGCATCAGTTAAAAAAAAAAAAAAAAAAAAAAAAAAAAAAAAAAAAAAAAAAGGTTTTACATTTATTTACCGGTAACCTTTATTTACCCAGGCAAGCGAGTAAGAACAAATTCTTATTTTATTTATTGTCAAAAGTATGCATAATGTTGTGTTAATTCCACAACAAGAGATATGTAATGTTAATTACCTGAAATTATTCCGTTTTTTGGGGGGGGGGGAAACCCCGCATATATCGGTATCTGTTGATATCAGTATCAGAAATTAAGAGTTGGACAATATCGGTATATCGATTATCGGTAAAAAAAAAAAGCCAATATCAAACATCCCTATAATTTACCATTTAAAGATCAAAGTAAGCCCTCTACAGACATCGAGCGTCATCTCATTAAATGTCCGGTGTCACCGATAACACCGGCGTTGTCGTGAGTTTATTAGTCACGGGAAATGTCACATCACCACGGCAACCCTACTTGATACTCCAGTCGGGAGGATGGACCGTCTGGTGTGGATCGTTTTTTTCCGAAAGTACGAGACAGTACGTGAACATTAATAAGAGACACAAGAAGGATCGTCATCATTTCACCGCACTTTGACGGAACGACCCGTCCTCTAGAACAGGGGTTCCCAAACTTTTCAGGCCAGGACCCAGAAAATAAGGCGTCAGAGAGCCGCGGCCCAATGCACATCGTCAGGCTTTTTTTTTCTTTTTTTTTGCCAGGCGGCCGATTTTTTAAGCCAAATATCACTTCAATCCTATTAAGTTAATTCAAGTTAGTTATTCATTTATATGTGCCATTTATGAGAGGGATAACTTGTTGCAAAATAATAATGATAATAATAATAGCCTCATTAAAATACTATTGTTGCTTCGGTTGTTTTCAGCGTTTTATGTGCATAATCTGTTATTTAGTTTGAAATGTTCATTGAAATAAGTAGATTTTTCGTTTTTGTTTATTTATTAAGTTAATATAAAACCATATAGTCACATTTTAGAATACAATAGAATCGAATTTTAGAATACAACTAGAAACACTGTCCTGGCCTGCTTCTAAGTTCAGTGACCTGACAAATTTTTTTTATTTTTTTTATTTTTTTTTGGAAATCATCTCGCGGCCCTCCCGTGGCTGCTCGCGGCCCACCTTTGGGTCGCGACCCCGACTTTGGGAACCACTGCGTCTAGAAGAGTATCAACCGTGGCTTGAACGGCGTGCCTCCAGGCCCCGGGGTGGGTGTGTCGAAAAGTGAGATGGTCGCCTCGTCGTTCCTGTGATTTACAGGGGCCCCCCGGGGGGGGGGGGGGGGGGGCACTCTGATCAGCAGGAGTCCAAGCCATAACTGATGATGACTCAAACCATTAAAAGCATAACGCGCCATCTGCAGGCCTATATATATATATATATATATACACACTCACACACACACACACACACACACACCGGCATGTGAGAAGAGAGGAGAGAACGTGTGTGTGTGAGACAGACGGGCACCTATAGGCAGCCATTACATAATAACGTCCAGGGCCAATGGGTTTCTTACAATGCAACACGCTTTACTGAGGACAGTCGGGGGGGGGGGGGGGGGGGGGGGGGGGGAGGAGGCCCGGTGTGTTTAACCCTTTCACTGCCACACGACAGAAGGTTAACCCTTTACTATCACACAACCGACGACGGTCGTTAACCGGCTGTGGTGCGGCAGTGAAAGGGTTAAAACACCCATGCTTGGCGTGGCGCGCGCACAACGGACGGAGGACAAGCGGACAACTGTTGTCGTCGAGGAGGGTTTGTTGTCGCCCCGTGCCCCCCTGATTGTTGGTATGATTTTGCTCTAGTTTGAAAAAAAAAGAAAAAAAAAGTGGATTAAATAAATAAGTGGATTCTCGCTTCGTCTGACGAGACTCTTCCATTCCTTTCAGACAAGGACTTTTTGCTCTCTCTCTCTCTCTCTCTCTCCCTCCCTCCTTCCTTGGGCTTGACAAAAGAGCGACAGTGACTCAGCCTTCTGCAGTGAAGTCCACCGAGAGAGAGAAAGAGCGAGAGAGAGAAAGAGCGAGAAAGAGAAAGAACGAGAGAGGACATTCTGTATCATGTGTATCATAATGTGGTGGTTTCAAATATGACCTCGCATGGTAACAGTCTGACACACACACAAACAAACAAACAAAAGGAGAGACACATTACATCCAACACATTCCACATCTTACCTCCTGAAAGAGCTGAGACATTTCGCACACCAGACAGGAGTTTGATTGCATCTCGCACTTGTGTCTGTCGGAGAGGAAGAAGTCGCGCAGCAGGGGGGTGTGTGTGAGGGCCTGGACGATGCAGTTCATGAAGCACGTGTTGCCCAGGTTGATCAGGCCCCGTAAACCTGTTGGGCGGACGGCAGGACACAGAGACAGAGGGAGGGGGAGGGGGCAGAGAGGGTCAGAATGAAAGAAATCAAACCGTGAATGTGGTGGGAATATATATATTTATTACATGGCGTTTTAACATTCGCCAAAATGCTTGATTGTGATTGGTCAATAGCGCTCGGTTGCCCCCGACAGCGGTCAATTATTTCTCGATAATTCACCGCTGCTACGGGCAACGTGCAATAATGACCGCTGTTAGGGGCAACAGAGCGCTATTGACCAATCACAATCAAGCATTTCGATTGCAGTCACGAAAGCTAAGCTTTACAGCTGCACTACGTCAGGTAATCAGACCACACACCTGCCGGCGAGGAGCAACAGAACAACTGCGTCTGCATTGGATCTCGTCTTGTCGATGGTGTGTATATTGTTAGTAAGTTAGCCCTGTAATAAGCGGGATAATGTATAGCTAATACTCGGTCATTGTAGCAAAATAATTGACCTTCACTGCGTTTAGTTCCAGAACGCAGTGTCTGTCAATTATTTTGCGACAATGACCTCGTAGCTATACATAATCCCTTACATATATGGTGAGAATAAATATACCGGTATATATATATGGTGAGAATAAATATATATATGATGAGAATATATATATATATATATATATTAGGGCTGTCCCCGACTAAGGATTTGGATGGTCGACTAGGATTGGCCAAAATTTGCCATTAGTCGACTATTGGTCTATTGGTTTTTTTTTATCATTCCATTTGGGCTGTGGGGGGTGCTTAATGTCCACTGATGGATACATCTTGATATTTGTCTAGTATAGTGTGTTCATTAGATGGGTGAAATCCTCTTTCAGTGCCTCTGTGCCTGTTTTCGTAGGCAGTTAGCCTCTGGTATGCGTGCCATTAGCGTTAGCCACGCTTCTATGCCTCTTTTCTTTTGAAAAAAATTATAATTTTTTTTAAAATGATTAATATATATATATTTTTTTATTATATTCGACTAAGAGGTTGGCCAGTCAACTACGGCCCCTTTCGACCGATTAGTCGACTAATCGATTAATAGGAGTCTGCCCTAATATATATATATATATGGTGAGAATAAATATATATATATGGTGAGAATAAATGTATATACGGTGAGAATATATATATATGTGGTGAGAATAACTATAAATATGGTGAGAATAAATATATATGGTGAGAATAAATATATATATACAGTATATATACAGGATTTATGATAGCATGTACAAATGCTGTATATACATACATCATGTATGTCTGAATACACCTGCATATAACCCACACAACTCTGCATGATAGCATGTACAATAATGCTGTATATACCGTAACCGTATATATATATATTTAACCACACCCGTCTGTATCTACCTGCACATAGTCCTTTTACATATCTGTAGATACTATATCTATACATATCCTGTATCTACTCCTACTAGTTACGCTGCTGGACAGTATGACTTACTAAGTTACTACCATACCGTCTTTACACCTGTACATACATCTGATTAGCAGTCGCAGTCTCTCTCTCTCTCTCTCTCTCTCTCTCTCTGCTACACCAGAACCACCCACACACAGGCCCGGATCCATCTCTCGACGTTACGCCAGGAGACTTCGGCCTCGCCTATAGACGCGAGGGCAGTGCTTCCCAATCCTCTCCTCGAGGCACCCCAGCCGTTCCATGTATTTGTTAAATTCCATCACCAGCACACCTGATTCAACTAATAAAGGGCTTGTTAAGTTGAATCAGGTGTGCTGGTGGTGGAATTTAACAAATACATGGAACGGCTGGGGTGCTTCGAGGAGAGGATTGGGAACCACTGCGCTAGGGGACAGACATCGAACCGCCGTAGGCGTCCTGGTGGCGCCTCACGCCGCTATAGGACGTGTAGCGCGGGGTCGCAACGTCCTGGGTTCGAATCCGGCCAAGGATATTTGTTGCATGTCGTCCCCCTTCTCTCTGTCTGGTGTCCTGTCACTCACTCACTGTTCTGTCCCCAATAAAAAGGAGAAATGCCCTAAAAACATATCTTTAAAAAAAAAGAAAAAAAATCGAACCATCATCTGAGCCTGGTTAAATGGTAACTACGGTAACGATGTGTACACATTTTTTTATTGGGAGGGCGGTTAGCAGTTAGCTCTTCTAGTCATTTCACAACCTACTTTCCAGTGTTCTCCGTTTAACGTAAGGACACTGAAAGCAACAAATTGTCAAAACAACAAAGTGTGCATTTTACCAGTATGTTTATAGGTGAAGTATTTATTTAACAAGGGGCACTTTGCTACCCCCAACCTCTGGGGGGCGACAGTGGCTCAGGAGGGTTGTCTGGTAGTCGGAAGGTTCCCGGTTCGATTCCCGCTCCTCCTGGGCAGCGTGCCAAAGTGTCCTTGAGCAAGACACTTAACCCCCTAATTGCTCCCGATGAGCAGGTCGGCACCTTGCATGGTTGCCTCAGCCGTCGGTGTGTGAATGGATAAAAATGCAAGAAGAAAAATTGCAAAGTGATTTGTATAAAAGCTGCTATATAAATACTTCTCCCTCTCCCCTCTCTCATGACGAGTGTACAAGCTTACGTCTGCTTCTCCCTCTCCCCTCTCACATGACGAGTGCACAAGCTAACCGCAGATGGACACAAAACCTCCTTGAGGGGCTTATTTACCATTAGGAGCAAAAAGGATGTCTGTCGTTTTATCAATCGTGGCGTTCCGTCGCCAGAGATGAATGGCTTTGTCCTTTGTTTGCTTCACCGCACCGCCAAACAACCCCCGCATCCCCCCCCCTCCCTATCTCTCCCTCCCGGTGCACACTTTGCCTCAGAGCTGGCAATACGCAAATTCAACTATCCAAACCGGTGACATTAATAATTGTTTTGGGATTGCTTGCCCTTTTCAAAAAGGCACGGGCCAGCTGGGGGGAGGAGAGCATGTCAGGGCTGTGCGATATGGACAACATCTTCTATCCCAATATGGGCAATTTCATATATTCTCGACAATGATATATATATATATATATATATCACAAGATAGTAGGTTCTTTTTTTATTTTGTTTAATGTTTTTGGTAGATTTTTATTTGTTTGTACTACCGGGCAGTCCGGTAGAGAGAGAGAGGAAGAACGGGAGACAGAGCGGGGGGGGGGGGGGGGGGGGGGGGGGGAGACATTCGGCAAAGGACGCCGGGTCCGGGAATCGAACCCGGTTGTTGGCCGCTTCGCGACGCAGCGCGTTACATGGGTCGCCACTTGGGTGCCCGATAGTAGGTTTTTCTGTCTTTACAAAACAACCACACATCCCGTCAACTAAATACAAATTAATAATACCCTCATCCACCTCCACTGGCTTCCAGTCAAGTCCCGCATCAACTTCAAGATCCTCCTCATCGGGGGCGGCTAGGTGGTGTAGTGGGCAAGGCGCTCGCCACCAATGCAGGAGACACTGGGTTCGAGCCCAGCTCTCCGCATTGCTATCAGCTTGGCTGGTCGTTCATACTAATACAATTGGCAGTATTAGGGGGTGGGAAGCTGATGGGTGGGGATCGGACGTTGTGGACAGCGACTCCTACAGGTCGGTTGGTGCGCCTGCGCAGCAGAATCAGGAAGCGACGGGGGCGGCGTGTCCCTCCCACGCAGAGAGATCGTGCTGTACAGGTGAAAAGATGCGACGGCTGCTTCCTCGAGTACCGGAGGGGACACGTGATGTAAGGCTTCGTCCACATTGCAACCGGCTTGTGGGAGGCATGGTCTAACAGCGTTCGAGACAGGGGAGGGTAGAAGTGGACGATACGAAATTGGGATGGGAGAAAAATAGAAAATGGGAGAAAAAGTAGATAAAAAAAAAAGATCCTCATCATCGCCTACAAATCCCTTCACTCCCCCTTGCCCCCCCGGTACCAAGCCGACCTCCTCCATCCCTACATCCCGCCCCGGAGGCTGCGGTCTTCCGACTCTGGTCTCCTCTCCATGCCCACCACCAACCTGCGCACTGTCGGTCCCAGAGCCTTCCGTGTTGCTGCCCCCACCCTCTGGAACTCCCTCCCTCCAGACATCCGCAAAGCTACATCCCTGGCCTCAGTCAAATCACTACTCAAATATCACCTCTTCACCAAATGTATTAACGACTCTGCATGACTTCCCTCCTTTACCCAACTGTCTCTCCGATTTCCTTCCCCTTAGTTTGCCCCCCTCTTCTGTTAAGCGCCTTGGGTTCATTCAAAGGCAATATTATAAATTGAAGAAATTATTAAATCAACGTTCCCTTTCCTCCTTTCGTTTGACTGCATGATTGAACGGTGCTTTAAACGTTCCATGTCGCTTTGCATCTTCCGACTCGCCCAGCTCTGCCCCTCATGGCTGTGTTGGGAGTTTGATGTGAGAGACGCGGTCTGTGGCATACTTTGCAAAGTACAGTTTTGTGGTCAGTGTTGGTTTTCTGTTTGTTATTCAAGTCCATGTAGAGCAGGGTCTGAGTGATGTAGAATACTGCTGTGTTTTGCAACAATGAAAATAGAAACGATAGAGGAAAGTCTCCATCAATAGAAATGTTTCCATCATCCAACAATATATATTGGCATATCGCACAGCCCTAGAGCATGTTGTTATACTATTTATTTTACTTTGGATTAATAAAAAATCGATCTTGGGGAGAAGGTGACACAGCCCTAATAGATACATGCAAGCTCAAGAGAGAAGGTCTATACTGAACTCTATGTACTCTACGGTTTCCCATAGTGGATGGTTGGCAGATCTGTGTTGCACAGGAGACAGGGTTCCTACTAGGGGTGTGTATCGCGTACCTGTGTTATCGTTATTGTTCTAATTTTTATATTCAGATCCATCTATTTTATTGCCTATATTTATGGCTTTCTACTATTACCCTGCCCATACCTGTACCTGACACGCCAAATTGTGTGACCAATATTTGTCAGCGAAACTAGATTGAAATGTTTCCATAGCGTTTCCAGTTCCTTTTGGAGATGTTTCTCTGAGCCTTTTGGAGACGTTTCTCTGGGCCTTTTGGAGAGGTTTCTCTGGGCCTTTTTGAGACGTTACTCTGGGCCTTTTGGGGAAGTTTCTCAGGGCCTTTTGGAGACGTTTCTCTGGGCCTTTTGGAGACGTTTCTCTGGGCCTTTTGGAGACGTTACTCTGGGCCTTTTGGAGACGTTACTCTGGGCCTTTTGGAGACGTTTCTTTGGGCCTTTTGGAGACGTTACTCTGGGCCTTTTGGAGACGTTACTCTGGGCCTTTTGGAGACGTTACTCTGGGCCTTTTGGAGACGTTACTCTGGGCCTTTTGGAGACGTTACTCTGGGCCTTTTGGAGACGTTACTCTGGGCCTTTTGGAGACGTTACTCTGGGCCTTTTGGATATATTTCTCTGGGCCTTTTGGAGACGTTACTCTGGGCCTTTTGGAGACGTTACTCTGGGCCTTTTGGATATATTTCTCTGGGCCTTTTGGAGACGTTACTCTGGGCCTTTTGGAGACGTTTCTTTGGGCCTTTTGGAGACGTTACTCTGGGCCTTTTTTTTTAGATGTTTCTCTGGGCCTTTTGGATATATTTCTCTGTGCCTTTTGGAAACGTTACTCTGGGCCTTTTGGAAACGTTTCTCTGGGCCTTTTGGAGATGTTACTCTGGGCCTCGAAAACACAATTAAAAAATGTCACGATTTCCATGAATGTAGGAACGACAGGTGGCATTTTTCCAGACTCATCACTTTGAACAACAGCATTCTTCCCAGTTCTTCATCAGTTATTTTCCCATTAAATTCCAAAGCGTTTCCACAACCTTTCCCATAACATTCCCAACATACTGTACTCCTGCAGTGTAATGAATTAACAACCTTTAAATTTACTTCTATGATATCGTAAAGTGAGTAAGTATGAAAGTATTACTGTGGGAGTTTGGAAGAAAATATAAACGACCGGATTATCACATTTTCACCTAACAACTCTGCTTTTTAAAATACATAAATTATCAAATTATAACCTTGATTTTAAATCTCAAAAAGGTATTTCCAAAACATTTCCAAAACTCCAGGATTTTCATGACTGTGGGAACCCTGCAATAATGAGCTGCACGCTGCCTTGTCTGCACCACGTCTGCCAGCAGGGCAGAGCGAGAGCTCTGATGAAGGCCAGAGGAACAGGTGAGGCCCAGCGCTCCTCTGGGTCCCATCCAACACGGGCCGGTTTGGCTCTATTAGGCCCTGGGAGAGTGCTCTCAGCTGGGGCTTAAACGTTCCAGACTGGCCCTTGGACACACACACACACCCCCGCCCGACCCGCCCCACACACACACGCACACACAAGACACAAAGAGCAGCTGCTGGGGCTACCAACCAATCTGCTTGAAGACAACAGACGGAAGGGGAGGAAGGAGAGGGGGGTAAGGAAGAAGAGACAAAAGAGACAAACTGCTGAGAGAAAGAATGGAATGAACAGAAGGAGACGGAGAGATAGAGACAGAGAGAGGGACAGAGAGACACACAGAGAGACAGAGAAAGAATGGAATGAACAGAAGGAGATAGAGACAGAGAGAGAAAGAGAGAGGGACAGAGAGATAGAGAGGCACAGAGAGACAGAGAAATAATGGAACGAACAGAAGGAGACAGAGACCGAGAGATAGAGACAGAGAGATGGAGAGAGACAGAGAGAGACAGAGATATATACAGAGAGCTAGAGAAAGAGACACAGAAAGAGAGACAGAGAGATAGGTGGAGAGAGAGACAGAGAGACAAAGAGATAGAGACAGAGAGAGAAACAAAAAGAGATAGAGAAAGAGGAGAGAGAGAGACAGGCAGACAGACAGACAGACAGACACAGAAAGAGACAGAGAGACAGACAGACAGACAGACAGACAGAGAGAGAGAGAGAGAGAGAGAGAGAGAGAGACAGACAGACAGACAGAGACATAGAGAGAGACAGGCCCGTCTGTCAGGGAGAGGACAGTGTGTTCCGTCTCTCTCCACGCTGGGGCCTGTGGGGCTGCTGCCCGCTCCTGTTCATCACTCCGGTTGACCTTTGGTGCCCTACTTTAATGCATGAGTAATCCTGACCCCCCCCACCCACACCCACACACCAGGGGTGTGCGCACACAAACATGTCCCACACACACACCCACACACCCACCCACCCACCCCCACACACACACAGCGGTGCAGAGCTAGGCTGATTGGGGTGTGCAGAACCAGAGTGAGGAGCCCATCATCGCCCACCTATGGTACAGTTTGTAGTGATTTTCCTTCGCTTTGGATTGTGCCGTAGTAGGTCCAGCTCCCTCTTGGTGGGCTCCCACGCCGCGTACTTCTCCCCGATGCCTGTGGTTCACGAGACAAAGAGACACCAGATGAGACACCAAGAGACGAGAGACACCAGACAGTAGTCACTTTAAAACCCTTTCACCGCCACACTACAGAAGGTTAACGGTCCGTCTGTAGTGTGGTAGTGAAAGGGTTAACCTTCTGTAGTGTGGCAGTGAAAGGGTTAACCCATTGTCCTATGGCAGTGGAAGGGTTAACCTTCTGTATTGTCGCAGTGAAAGGGTTAACCATTTGGTAGTGCGGTAGTGAAAGGGTTAAGTAGAATTTTACACCTACTGTAGTGCTCCGTTTTAAGCACGTGGAGATTATCTGTGTTGAAAACAACAAGGACATGTGCAGCAGACATGTCGACGAAGAAGTCATCAGACGTGTGGTTACACTTTAAAATATGCAAAGACAAAGACAATGCCCAAAAAGCAGAGTGCCAGATATGCCAGAAGAAAATGGCATATCACAACTCTACAACAACTTTGTCAAATCACCTAAAAAACGTAACTATCGTTGTACACGACGGCGACGCCACACAAAACATTAACACTTTGGGTGCCATGGGTTAAATTCATGATATACCATAGATTGCCAGCTCTATTCGTCTATGGAGAAGTACCCCTTCTTTGCATGGCTATAACTTTTTAAATTCTATTGCTACATTGCCATTATTAGGGCCCATTCAAAGTCCTATATGTATTGTTCATTGTGTAGCAACGTTAAACTTTTTCATTCACATATTCATAGTAAAGTATGGTCTAATGTATAAGTATGTTTTCATCTCTTTCTGCAGCTTTCTCCAGAATGTGATCTATAGCCCCAAATGCATTATATTGATGATGAAATACAGTTTGATGGCAATCGGGGCGATATAAAAAATGTCAATTGGACGTACTTCTAGAATGATCTACGTATGATCTGATGATGACCGGATGGGCGGGGGATCGTTTATAATTCCGTGGGCAGCGTTATATCATTCATCTAGTGTGGGTCATATGTTCATCATAACAGTTTATATGGAACACGATCAAAAATAACGCTGAATCTTACCGGATCTTCCTTGCGCCGTTGGACGATCAGCGTGGTGTAGACCGTTTTCGATTATGGGATGTTTATCCTGATGAACCATTTCCAGCTTGTATAATACTATATACGTCCAAATCATGTTGTTTATCGAGTTATTGGCAATGGATCGCTATATATTGTGACGAGCCAGAGTGCCGGCAGCCAAACCGAGTGCCCGGAAGTAATATGGCCGACCAGCACAACCTCCACAGCACTTCCTGTTTGGCGATTGCGCCGATCGGCCACCAGATGGCGCTCCTGAACCGCCAGAGAGCTCAGTGGGTCCTCCTGGTGGATCTCAGGCCAGCGGAGGGGAAATATGAATCCAATCACAGATTTTTGAAATATTGATATTAAAGACGCTGTAAAGCGTCCTTCGGCAACTTGAGCATGGCCGGGAATGACGCTGTAAAGTGTTTCCCGGCAGTTAAAGTGTTAATAAGGCTATGCCTATGCTGCTATGACTAATGTGTTACCAAGTTGGCTAATTTAATTGTAATCATCTGCTTTTGTAGGTGCATTGTCTGATATAATTATAAATTAAATATAATATAATTGTTTGCTTGATAGACGAAGGTTGCAACATAATTATGTAATGTCATGTCGTTGGCTGCGAGAGCAGCCCCACTGCACCCAGGCAGCGCAGCCGAGTGAAACCTTGTCGAAAGGGGCTACTTAATTAATTAATCCAATCCACTTTATTTATAGAGCACATTTAAAAACAACAAAGTTTACCAAAGTGCTGTACAAGTCCCACAACATAAGATACATTTATAATTATTTTTTATAAAAAATATATAATACTTTTTTTTTTTTTTTCTCGAAGCTTGGAATTAAAATCGAAGCTCGGCCCCGAAGCTTCGATTGCCAAAAAAAGCTTCGAAGGTCAGCCCTACTGTGTATAGCATGGAATGTTGCTATTGTTATGTTGTATAGCCATGTTTTCAGAGATGTTTTTATTGTTGTTGTTTTTGTTACTCGTGCAAGCTACAATAATTGCCCCAGGTGGGATCAATAAAGTTCTCCAGGTCAAAAACGGTCTAAAAACAACAACAACAACAACGGTTGACCTACCTTGCAATTTCCAGGCTTTCCTCTGTTCTTCTTTGGCAATCTGTTCCATGTCTTTGTCGTATATGTAGTCTTGACACACAAAACAATATATTCCACCGTATAATAAGTCTATCGCTGGGAGTGGGGGAAGGAGAGAGAGAGAGAGAAAAAAAAAGAGAAAAAGAGAATGCACAATAATTAGAAACAGGTTTTCTTTTTCAGCAAAACAATACCTTGGGTTTCATTACATGCGCAGCCAGGGCCTTGAGACAAGCTCTTATTCTCCCTCTCTCCATTTACATTTACATTCTCTCCTTCTCCAAGTACTTTCCATTCACAGTTCTATCGATTCTTTTGTTTTTTTTGTCTTTCCATCTCGCTGCTTTGAACAATTACACCAGAAACTGAAAGCCAATTAAATAGTTGTGTTCATCTCCTTCGCCCTGCCTGCTCTTACAACTAGTACCCCCCCCCCCTCCCCCCCGATCCCCCCCCCGTCAATTCTCAAACTCCACGGCAACAATACCTAGGTTCTGTTGCCGTGACAACGTATTTTTAGCCGGACCAGACGTTTGTCGGTTCTTTGGTGCCGTGCGCATTGTGAACGTGGAGTTGCAGAGAATAATAACCAACAGATACATCAATGAGGAACGTGTGAATGGAACTCATGTTGTATTGTGGCTGTGTGTTCTCTTCAACGCACGTGATCGTGTGTGTGTGTGTGTGTGTGTGTGTGTGTGTGTGTGTGAGAGCAGTGATAGTGCTAGAGTAATGGGCTAGCTATATATATATATATATATATATGATACAGCATTATTGTCCATGCTATCACACAGAGTTGTATGGGTTAGTAATATGCAGGTGTATAAGTAGGTATATATAGATGGATTATATGCAGGAATATTCAGACGGACATGCTGTGTTGGGTCTTTTAACGCCGTCTTCATTATCTGCGCTAAATAACGCTGACGGGCACATTAAGAAACAGCGAGGGGAGGAGAGGCGGACGAGGAAGCAGATCTGAGGCCAGTAGCGAGACAAGAGAGAGCCTGGGAACCAGTAACCGACAGAGAGGAGGAAGCAGATCTGAGGCCAGTAGTGAGCCAAGAGAGAGCCTGGGAACCAGTAACCGACAGAGAGGAGGAAGCAGATCTGAGGCCAGTAGTGGGCAGACTGAGAGAGCGAGAGACAGAGACAGAGAGACAGAGAGACAGAGAGACAGAGACAGAGAGAGACAGAGACAGAGAGAGACAGAGAGAGAGACAGAGAGAGACAGACGCAGACAGAGAGAGAGAGAGAGACAGAGACAGAGAGAGAGACAGAGGGAGAGAGAGGGAGATAGAGAGAGAGAGGGAGATAGAGAGAGAGAGATACAGAGACAGAGAGAGAGGGAGACAGAGAGAGAGACAGAGAGCGAGAGACGCAGACAGAGACAGAGAGACAGAGAGGGAGAGAGACGCAGACAGAGACAGAGGGAGAGAGGGAGAGAGAGACAGAATCAGAGAGAGAGGGAGAGACAGAGAGAGACAGAGAGCGAGAGACGCAGACAGAGACAGAGAGAGAGACAGAGGGAAAGAGAGGGAGATAGAGAGAGATACAGAGACAGAGAGAGAGACAGAGACAGACAGACAGACAGACAGACAGAGAGAGAGAGAGAGAAAATTCTAAATTCCGTAATAAATCCAATAATATTATATGGCAGTGAAGTGTGGGGTCCATTAACTAACCAAGATTTCCCAAAATGGGAAAAACACCCATTAGAAGTACTGCATGCAGAATTGTGCAAAAACCTACTTAAGGTCCACAGACACACTGCCAATAATGCATGCAGGGCAGAACTCGGCCAATACCCCCTAATCATTCAAATTCAAAAGCGAGCCATAACATTTTACACACACCTCCAATCAAGTGACCCCCACTCCTACCACTACAAAGCCCTTCAGAGCCAAGAGATGAACCCAGATAAGAGTCCCCTCTGCCAGCTAGTCAGAAATCTCTGCCCACAAATGCCTCAGGACAGATACCAAAAAATCTGGCCCAACCAAATAACCTCAAAACAAAAAGAAAACTATATAGAATATTGGAACAAATCAACCAAATCTCAAAGTAAATTAGAATTCTATTTGACCCTAAACAGAGAGTACACGGTGGCAGAATACCTGACCACTGTGAATGATATCAAATTAAGAAAGACATTGACACGGTACAGACTGAGTGGACATAGTCTAGCCATAGAAACAGGCCGTCACAGGCAGAACTGGCTGCCCAGAGAGGCCAGGCTGTGTTCACTTTGTCATCAGGGGGATGTTGAGACAGAACCTCACTTCCTACTATACTGTGAGAAATACAAGGATCTAAGAGAAGTTTTCTTTTATAAAATAAATAAAATTGATCCACAGTTTATCCATCTCCCTGATAATCAAAAGCTGTTATATATATGTGGGGAGAAAAGTCAGTGTACAGTATTAGCTGCAAAATATGTAGATGGTTGTCATACAATAAGAGAACAAGCCCTGTAAATACATGTATCTGGGTGGCTACATCTGTAAAATGACTACCCGATTGAATGATTATTTTGTAATTTAATATGTTTCTGTTGATTGTTTTACTTATTGCTAATATTATGGTATGTTTTATTGCTTAATAATATATATGTTATTGTTTGTATGTTGGACTTGCTTTGGCAATAAGTATGTTGATATTTCATGCCAATAAAGCCTATTTGAATTGAAAATTGAATTGAATTGAGAGAGAGAGACAGAGAGAGACAGAGAGAGACACAGAGAGAGAAACAGAGACAGAGACAGAGACAGAGAGAGAGAGAGAGAGAGAAAGAGAGAAAGAGAAAGAGAGAGAAAGAACCAGTAACCTAGGAACCGACAGAGGAGGAGGAGGAGGATGTAGGCTAGGACTGCTACACACAGCGGGAGCAGAAATACATCTGGCACACGGAGGAGAGGAGGAGAGGGAGGGATGACTAAGGGACGGGGTGGAGTGTGGGGGGGGGGTAGATGAAGAGATGAGAGAGGAAGGAGTGAAAGGAATCCGGCTGAGAAGAAGAGAGAGGTTGCTGGCTGTCTGTCTAGCAGTCGGGGGAGTTGGGATTAATTTGATTATGGGAGCGGTGGAACAGAGTGGCAATGCCAGGGAGGCTCCTGTGGAAAGCTGCGGGCTAATTAACACTGTGGAGCCCTGCACTCTGTGTGCGTGTGTGTACATGTGTGTGTGTGTGTGTACACGTGTGTGTGTGCGTGCGCATGCGAGGGGAAAAACAAGCATATATGCAGGTGCACGTGCGAGGGAAATAAAAAAACGTATCCTCAGAAATACATGACGCGAGGCGCCTAGGAACAACCCACTGTGTCGCCCAGGAACAACCCACTGTGTCGTCTAGGAACAACCCACTGTGTCGTCTAGGAACAACCCACTGTGTCACCCAGGAACAACCCACTGTGTCACCCAGGAACAACCCACTGTGTCGCCCAGGAACAACCCACTGTGTCGTCTAGGAACAACCCACTGTGTCACCCAGGAACAACCCACTGTGTCTCCTAGGAACAACCCACTGTGTCTCCTAGGAACAACCCACTGTGTCGCCCAGGAACAACCCACTGTGTCGCCCAGGAACAACCCACTGTGTCGCCCAGGAACCCACTGTGTCGCCCAGGAACAACCCACTGTGTCTCCTAGGAACAACCCACCACGTCTAGGAACAACCCACCACGTCTAGGAACAACCCACTGTGTCGTCTAGGAACAACCCACTGTGTCGTCTAGGAACAACCCACTGTGTCTCCTAGGAACAACCCACTGTGTCGCCCAGGAACAACCCACTGTGTCTCCTAGGAACAACCCACTGTGTCTCCTAGGAACAACCCACTGTGTCGTCTAGGAACAACCCACTGTGTCGTCTAGGAACAACCCACTGTGTCTCCTAGGAACAACCCACCGTGTCGTGTAGGAACAACCCACCGTGTCGTCTAGGAACAACCCACTGTGTCGCCCAGGAACAACCAACTGTGTCGCCCAGGAACAACCCACTGTGTCGTCTAGGAACAACCCACTGTGTCGTCTAGGAACAACCCACTGTGTCGCCTAGGAACAACCCACTGTGTCTCCTAGGAACAACCCACTGTGTCGCCTAGGAACAACCCACTGTGTCGCCCAGGAACAACCCACTGTGTCTCCCAGGAACAACCCACTGTGTCTCCCAGGAACAACCCACTGTGTCACCTAGGAACAACCCACTGTGTCTCCTAGGAACAACCCACTGTGTCGTCTAGGAACAACCCACTGTGTCGCCTAGGAACAACCCACTGTGTCGCCCAGGAACAACCCACTGTGTCGCCTAGGAACAACCCACTGTGTCTCCTAGGAACAACCCACTGTGTCGTCTAGGAACAACCCACTGTGTCGCCCAGGAACAACCCACTGTGTCGCCCAGGAACAACCCACTGTGTCGCCCAGGAACAACCCACTGTGTCGCCTAGGAACAACCCACTGTGTCTCCTAGGAACAACCCACTGTGTCGTCTAGGAACAACCCACTGTGTCTCCTAGGAACAACCCACTGTGTCGCCCAGGAACAACCCACTGTGTCACCTAGGAACAACCCACTGTGTCGCCCAGGAACAACCCACCGTGTCGCCCAGGAACAACCCACTGTGTCGTCTAGGAACAACCCACTGTGTCGTCTAGGAACAACCCACTGTGTCGCCTAGGAACAACCCACTGTGTTGCCCAGGAACAACCCACTGTGTCGCCCAGGAACAACCCACTGTGTCGTCTAGGAACAACCCACTGTGTCTCCCAGGAACAACCCACTGTGTCGCCCAGGAACAACCCACTGTGTCGTCTAGGAACAACCCACTGTGTCGTCTAGGAACAACCCACTGTCGCAGAGACTTCTCCGGGGCGATTAGCGAAGGAGGAACACCTGTAGACCACAGTAGACCTCAGAACGCAAAAAAACGAACAAACTAAAACGGAAAACGCAAAAAAACAAAAAAAACTAAAGCAAAGAAAACGAAAAAAAAATGAAAAAAAAAAGAATGAGCTAAAACGAAAACGAAAAAAAAATAAAGCAAAAAAAATAACGCAAAAAAACGAACGAACTAGAAAGAAAACGAACTAAAACAAAAACGAATGCATGAAAACGGATGCAAAAAAATTAATGCAAAAGAACGAATGAACTAAAACGAAAATGAACGAAAAAAAAATAACACAAACGAACGAAAAAAACGAACTAACTAAAACAAAAACGCAAAAAAACTAACGCAAAAAAACGAACGAACTAAAACGAAAAAGAACAAAAAAAAAAAAACGCAAAAAAACCCACTGTCTCCTAGGAACAACCCACTGTGTCGCCCAGGAACAACCCACTGTGTCTCCTAGGAACAACCCACTGTGTCTCCTAGGAACAACCCACCACGTCTAGGAACAACCCACTGTGTCGTCTAGGAACAACCCACTGTGTCACCTAGGAACAACCCACTGTGTCGTCTAGGAACAACCCACTGTGTCTCCTAGGAACAACCCACCACGTCTAGGAACAACCCACTGTGTCGTCTAGGAACAACCCACTGTGTCGTCTAGGAACAACCCACTGTGTCGTCTAGGAACAACCCACTGTGTCACCCAGGAACAACCCACTGTGTCTCCTAGGAACAACCCACTGTGTCTCCTAGGAACAACCCACTGTGTCTCCTAGGAACAACCCACCACGTCTAGGAACAACCCACTGTGTCGTCTAGGAACAACCCACTGTGTCTCCTAGGAACAACCCACTGTGTCACCTAGGAACAACCCACTGTGTCTCCTAGGAACAACCCACTGTGTCACCTAGGAACAACCCACTGTGTCGTCTAGGAACAACCCACTGTGTCACCTAGGAACAACCCACTGTGTCTCCTAGGAACAACCCACTGTGTCACCTAGGAACAACCCACTGTGTCGCCCAGGAACAACCCACTGTGTCGCCCAGGAACAACCCACCACGTCTAGGAACAACCCACTGTGTCGCCCAGGAACAACCCACTGTGTCGTCTAGGAACAACCCACTGTGTCACCTAGGAACAACCCACTGTGTCGCCTAGGAACAACCCACTGTGTCTAGGAACAACCCACTGTATCGCCTAGGAACAACCCACTGTGTCGTCTAGGAACAACCCACTGTGTCGCCTAGGAACAACCCACTGTGTCGTCTAGGAACAACCCACTGTGTCGTCTAGGAACAACCCACTGTGTCACCTAGGAACAACCCACTGTGTCGCCTAGGAACAACCCACTGTGTCGCCTAGGAACAACCCACTGTGTCGTCTAGGAACAACCCACTGTGTCTCCTAGGAACAACCCACTGTCGCCTAGGAACAACCCACTGTGTCGCCTAGGAACAACCCACTGTCGTCTAGGAACAACCCACTGTGTCGTCTAGGAACAACCCACTGTGTCTCCTAGGAACAACCCACTGTCGCCCAGGAACAACCCACTGTGTCTCCTAGGAACAACCCACTGTGTCGCCCAGGAACAACCCACTGTGTCGTCTAGGAACAACCCACTGTGTCGTCTAGGAACAACCCACTGTGTCGTCTAGGAACAACCCACTGTGTCGTCTAGGAACAACCCACTGTGTCGCCTAGGAACAACCCACTGTGTCGTCCAGGAACAACCCACTGTGTCGCCCAGGAACAACCCACTGTGTCGTCTAGGAACAACCCACTGTGTCGTCTAGGAACAACCCACTGTGTCGCCCAGGAACAACCCACTGTGTCGCCCAGGAACAACCCACTGTGTCGAGGAACAACCCACTGTGTCGAGGAACAACCCACTGTGTCGCCTAGGAACAACCCACTGTGTCTAGGAACAACCCACTGTGTCGCCTAGGAACAACCCACTGTGTCGCCCAGGAACAACCCACTGTGTCGCCTAGGAACAACCCACTGTGTCGCCTAGGAACAACCCACTGTGTCGCCCAGGAACAACCCACTGTGTCGCCCAGGAACAACCCACTGTGTCGCCCAGGAACAACCCACTGTGTCTCCTAGGAACAACCCACTGTGTCGTCTAGGAACAACCCACTGTGTCTCCCAGGAACAACCCACTGTGTCGCCTAGGAACAACCCACTGTGTCTCCCAGGAACAACCCACTGTGTCGTCTAGGAACAACCCACTGTGTCGCCCAGGAACAACCCACTGTGTCGCCTAGGAACAACCCACTGTGTCGCCCAGGAACAACCCACTGTGTCTCCCAGGAACAACCCACTGTGTCTCCCAGGAACAACCCACTGTGTCGTCCAGGAACAACCCACTGTGTCACCCAGGAACAACCCACTGTGTCGTCTAGGAACAACCCACTGTGTCGTCTAGGAACAACCCACTGTGTCGCCTAGGAACAACCCACTGTGTTGCCCAGGAACAACCCACTGTGTCGCCCAGGAACAACCCACTGTGTCGTCTAGGAACAACCCACTGTGGCTGCGTTTACATGGACAGTTTATTCCCCTTTTCATTCGGAATTAACGTTAAATCCTATTTAAAGTTATCATGTAAACATCTGAAAATACTTAATTCCGAATGAAAATGGCCATTCCGAAATAAAATCCATTCCGATGTAAGTGGCCGGTTTATTCCGTTTATCATTCCGAATTAAAGCTTTTCCTGTCCATGTAAACGCTTTTTCGGAATTAGTTCCCCCCGGTCTTTCTGCACATGATCGCGCATAGGCTACAGTACACATAGATGATCGCGAACAGGGGCACATATTGTTCCATAGCATACGCCTTCAGTTGATCATGACAAATCCTCTCTTACCTTGACGATTAAAAAGCCCCCATAATTTAGTAAATAAAGCTGTAGCCAGCCAGCTAGTATTGATGCTATACAAAATGCTATCCACAAAATAGCTACATAGCTAACCAACTAAATACAATGGTATCCTGAGGTAACGTTAGATACAACGTTTGCTAGTCGAAATGACTGGACACACACAGGGACAAGTTAAACATCAATCAATTAATTTATTCCAACAGGTAGTTTGAGCTGCATGTGAGCCGCGGTCTTTCTCTCCTCTCCTTTGGAAACGAATGATGATACGTTAGCTAGAAAAAGCACAGAACCGGCCGGCAAAAGTGAAGCTGCTAGCAACAGACACTATAATACTTCCGTCGCGGGATTTCAAAATAAAAGAGCGACGTCTAAAAGCACCGTAAATAGGTTTATTTTGTACATTATCTAACGTTAACACGAACCTAAACTAACTTTAGATTAGTTTAGGTTCGTGTATAGATATATATATTAGATATTGTAAAGAATAAACGTATTTACGGTGCTTTTAGACGTCGCTCTTTTATTTTGAAACCCCCCGCCCGGAAGTAAAAATTATGCTTATTTGTCTGCTTGTATCAATGGGTTGCTACATACGGGGTACAATGTTACATAGGCTGTGCGTCGATGTTGCAGAAGCATAAAGGCCTGCAACACCTTTGCTTTGTCGATGTTGTGGTGCAGTTGCTTTGAAGTTGCTGTAGCATTTAGAGGCCTTTAACGTTAGCAGAATAGACACACCGAGAGTCTGGTTAATGTTGTTTGGTACGCTAGCACAGTAGCTGAGAATACCGGTCGCAGCTGTTTGTTTACTTCTGGTAAACGTAATGACGTTAACATCCTGTTTACGTTTACCCAATCAGAAGCCTTCCCAGCCCCAAACCTTACGATGACTCGAAAACTCCCGATTAGACAGTGACTTTCATGTAAACACCTTGTCGGAATTAAGATTTGACATGTAAACTCGCATGATTTTTTTTTACATCCGAATGATTTGATTCCGAAGTTATAATTCGGAATTAAAAGTCACCATGTAACCGCAGTGTGTGTCTCCCAGGAACAACCCACTGTGTCGCCCAGGAACAACCCACTGTGTCGTCTAGGAACAACCCACTGTGTCGTCTAGGAACAACCCACTGTCGCAGAGACTTCTCCGGGGCGATTAGCGAAGGAGGAACACCTGTAGACCACAGTAGACCTCAGAACGCAAAAAAACGAACAAACTAAAACGGAAAACGCAAAAAAACAAAAAAAAAACTAAAGCAAAGAAAACGAAAAAAAAATGAAAAAAAAAAGAATGAGCTAAAACGAAAACGAAAAAAAAATAAAGCAAAAAAAATAACGCAAAAAAACGAACGAACTAGAAAGAAAACGAACTAAAACAAAAACGAATGCATGAAAACGGATGCAAAAAAATTAATGCAAAAGAACGAATGAACTAAAACGAACTAAAATGAAAATGAACGAAAAAAAAATAACACAAACGAACGAAAAAAACGAACTAACTAAAACAAAAACGCAAAAAAACTAACGCAAAAAAACGAACGAACTAAAACGAAAAAGAACAAAAAAAAAAAAACGCAAAAAAACCCACTGTCTCCTAGGAACAACCCACTGTGTCGCCCAGGAACAACCCACTGTGTCTCCTAGGAACAACCCACTGTGTCTCCTAGGAACAACCCACCACGTCTAGGAACAACCCACTGTGTCGTCTAGGAACAACCCAATGTGTCACCTAGGAACAACCCACTGTGTCGTCTAGGAACAACCCACTGTGTCTCCTAGGAACAACCCACCACGTCTAGGAACAACCCACTGTGTCGTCTAGGAACAACCCACTGTGTCGTCTAGGAACAACCCACTGTGTCGTCTAGGAACAACCCACTGTGTCACCCAGGAACAACCCACTGTGTCTCCTAGGAACAACCCACTGTGTCTCCTAGGAACAACCCACTGTGTCTCCTAGGAACAACCCACCACGTCTAGGAACAACCCACTGTGTCGTCTAGGAACAACCCACTGTGTCTCCTAGGAACAACCCACTGTGTCACCTAGGAACAACCCACTGTGTCACCTAGGAACAACCCACTGTGTCACCTAGGAACAACCCACTGTGTCGTCTAGGAACAACCCACTGTGTCACCTAGGAACAACCCACTGTGTCTCCTAGGAACAACCCACTGTGTCACCTAGGAACAACCCACTGTGTCGCCCAGGAACAACCCACTGTGTCGCCCAGGAACAACCCACCACGTCTAGGAACAACCCACTGTGTCGCCCAGGAACAACCCACTGTGTCGTCTAGGAACAACCCACTGTGTCACCTAGGAACAACCCACTGTGTCGCCTAGGAACAACCCACTGTGTCTAGGAACAACCCACTGTATCGCCTAGGAACAACCCACTGTGTCGTCTAGGAACAACCCACTGTGTCGCCTAGGAACAACCCACTGTGTCGTCTAGGAACAACCCACTGTGTCGTCTAGGAACAACCCACTGTGTCACCTAGGAACAACCCACTGTGTCGCCTAGGAACAACCCACTGTGTCGCCTAGGAACAACCCACTGTGTCGTCTAGGAACAACCCACTGTGTCTCCTAGGAACAACCCACTGTCGCCTAGGAACAACCCACTGTGTCGCCTAGGAACAACCCACTGTCGTCTAGGAACAACCCACTGTGTCGTCTAGGAACAACCCACTGTGTCTCCTAGGAACAACCCACTGTCGCCCAGGAACAACCCACTGTGTCTCCTAGGAACAACCCACTGTGTCGCCCAGGAACAACCCACTGTGTCGTCTAGGAACAACCCACTGTGTCGTCTAGGAACAACCCACTGTGTCGTCTAGGAACAACCCACTGTGTCGTCTAGGAACAACCCACTGTGTCGCCTAGGAACAACCCACTGTGTCGTCCAGGAACAACCCACTGTGTCGCCCAGGAACAACCCACTGTGTCGTCTAGGAACAACCCACTGTGTCGTCTAGGAACAACCCACTGTGTCGTCTAGGAACAACCCACTGTGTCGTCTAGGAACAACCCACTGTGTCGTCTAGGAACAACCCACTGTGTCGCCCAGGAACAACCCACTGTGTCTCCTAGGAACAACCCACCGTGTCGTGTAGGAACAACCCACTGTGTCGCCCAGGAACAACCCACTGTGTCGCCCAGGAACAACCCACTGTGTCGCCTAGGAACAACCCACTGTGTCTCCTAGGAACAACCCACTGTGTCACCCAGGAACAACCCACTGTGTCGCCCAGGAACAACCCACTGTGTCGCCCAGGAACAACCCACCACGTCTAGGAACAACCCACCACGTCTAGGAACAACCCACCACGTCTAGGAACAACCCACTGTCACCTAGGAACAACCCACTGTCTCCTAGGAACAACCCACCACGTCTAGGAACAACCCACCACGTCTAGGAACAACCCACCACGTCTAGGAACAACCCACCACGTCTAGGAACAACCCACCACGTCTAGGAACAACCCACTGTCGCAGAGACTTCTCCGGGGCGATTAGTGCTCGCTGGCCTCCGTATCGCCCCCCCCCCGTGCGCGCGCCGTAGCTACTTAACCTTACCGGGATCATATTGAAAGCGCCCTCATTACCTTCTTTGTCTTGTTTTCTCGCCTGTAATTAGCGTGTAAAGGTTGAGGCTCAGCTTCTCTGGTGGCTTGCGGATTACGGATGTCTATGTCTACCCCTCCTCTGGCGCGGTGCGAGGGGAGCTGAGCGGCTTAAAGCCGCCGCCGCGTTTGACGGGGCTGAGGCGCTCCCGGTGGAGTAGTGATGACGTGCAGCGGAGGACGTGCAGCCGCTGCCTGGAGGAGGAGTGACGCGGTGAACCGTAAAGGTTCGAGAGACGCTCATTCTTCCTGACATCACTGCACGACGGATGGCTACAACACGTTCACTGCCACCACCGATTGGACAAGTAATGTTATGCACCTGCTGAGAGAGAACGTTTTTTTTTTTGCACAGAGCAATAAGGGAAGACGCAAACTGTTCTGTTCTCGTTAGCCTAGCTTAGCACAATGAATAGAAGCGGACATGTCCGGTTAGCCTATAGGCATTGTCCAACTAACACCTCTCCCTCCCGAAGGCTAACCGGCACTGTTCGCTTCCATTCATTGTGCTAAGCTAGGCTAACGTGCAGCCAGATAGCTTTCTATACTGAACGCACAGAGAGGAAACTGGTGTCTATCTTCTTGTCTCTCTCTGGAGAAGACGGTAAGCTAATTTCCCAAAATGTTGGCGTGTTCCTTTAAATCAATCCCCGCCAACAACGTTTATATATACGTGTTTGGCCGACAACCGTTGAACGCCAACCACGTATATATACGTTATTTGATCGTTTTTCCTTTTTTTTTTTTATATTTTTATTCATTATTCATCCGGGGACCTCGGTGTTACCATAGGGAATGAGCGTGAGATCGCCAAAGTGCAATACCGGCCGCATCCAGCTAGACGGCGGTATCGAGCACCCTTTGAAACCTTGTATCTTGGCCTGTGTAACGGCCAAATGTCTCCGGTCTCACTTTTCCTTGTCGGGCGAAATGGAGCGGTTCTCCCGGTTCCATTGAAGCGCGTCAAATATCCCCGATCCATATGTTGTGGTGGGTTATGCCGTTAGCTCTACAAACGAGGTGACACACTCCTATATTTTAAAGTGTGGCAGTGCTAGAACGGGGGCCCGACTAATTCCCGGCGGTCAATGAGTTAAGAGGGTATTTATTGCCTCTATATAATCAATGAGGGGTTGTCGAGTCTTATGGGATTCTAAGTGTATTAAGGTGTTAAACTGGAGACACTTAGAATCCCATAAAACTCCACAACCCTTCATTGATTATATAGAGGCAATAAATACCCTGTTAACTCTAGATACAACAACTAGTTGATAGCCGATATGAGATGACAATAACCACTTTGTGAAGCAAATAATAACTTTGTATTATTACTAAATGGTAATGTATTATAGGTTTTATTGTTTTTATTTATTTTAAGATTATTAAGTTGACCAGATTACATCCTATCCTTCAGGCCATCGCTGCCCAGATGCTAAAGGATACCTCAAGAACGACTTTAAAAAGGTGATATTTAAGGGTTACATTGACATTTAAGAACACCAAAAAATTATAAAATTAAAATTATTCGTACAGGGCTGGACTGTGTGTGTAAGGTCCCTCTAGTTTGCTCGGAACAGGGTAAACCTGCATTGCTAGCTCATGGAATGAACTCTAAAAGTCTCCCCTCTGTTGCAGAGTTTATAACCTTGATCTCCATCCATCGTCAATCAAGTTATACATGTTTTGATTGATTTGTCCTTACATTTGTCTCGCCTCGTTGTCTTATCGTTATGATTTTACATGCCGCGTTATTTTATATGCTTTCATTTGCTTATTTCTGTCTGTACACTCGACGCGACTGTAAATGAGGGAAACCTCAGTTGCCTTTCAAGTTAAAATAAAGGTTTGAAATGGAGCGGCTTACCCAGGTTGTGCCGTTTGTTTTTGGCGTGCTCGTGGATGCGTTTCTTACCCAGGTTGTGTCGTTTGTTTTTGGTGTGCTCGTGGATGCGTTTCTTACCCAGGTTGTGTCGTTTGTTTTTGGCGTGCTCGTGGATGCGTTTCTTACCCAGGTTGTGTCGTTTGTTTTTGGCGTGCTCGTGGATGCGTTTCTTACCCAGGTTGTGTACAGTAGTTTGTTTCTGGCGTGCTCGTGGATGTGTTTCTTACCTAGGTTGTGTCGTTTGTTTTTGGCGTGCTCGTGGATGTGTTTCTTACCCAGGTTGTGTAGTTTGTTTTTGGCGTGCTCGTGGATGCGTTTCTTACCCAGGTTGTGTCGTTTGTTTTTGGCGTGCTCGTGGATGTGTTTCTTGGTGAAGCAGCCGAAGAAGACACAGTACAGGCAGGAATGGAGCCGGTTCAGGTGGGCACCACACATGTGACAGATACACGACTTGGCCTGCACAGGAGGGACACAGGGAGGGGGAGGTGAAGGGGAAGAGAGAGAAAGAGAGGGTGAATTATAGACTTTTTCCTCTGGTTTCCCTCCTCCTTCAGTCGACGCCTCTGTTTTAATCCTCCAATCACATGCGTTGCTTTGTTCGTAGTCCGTGGAAAGCAACAGTTGTGATCAAGACAAGGGGGCGGGGCTTGAGATAGGTCAAGTGAAGGTTAAGTGCATTGCTCCAGTGCATCCCCCTATTCCTGTCCTTGTCCAGTTTGGGGATTTGAACCAACAAACCTTCTCATCACAAGCTTGAAGCTTCTATTAACCATTAAGCTACTGCCACATAAGGACTGGGAGAGCACACCACACACACGCACCATTAGATTACAATGTATTGTCATCATACAGCACAACTTAAGATCTTTGGGATCCAACCAGAGTGCAAATGTAACAGTAAAGTGCAACACCAATATACAATGTATGTACAGGTGATTAAAATGGGTATAAAATATATGAATTAGTTCTGAGTAATTGTGCTAATCAGATGTATGTATAGAGTTGTAGTTGTGAACTTGTGATACAGGTACAAAGACACTATGGTAGTAGTCATACTGGCCAGCAGCGTAACTAGTAAGAGTAGGTAAGGGATATGTACAGATACAGTAGATATAGTACAGTATATCTACAGATGTAAAAAGGATTATATGCAGACTGTACAGACGGATGTGGATATATAGATATAGGTACGGTATATACAGCATTATTGTACATGCCATCATGCAGTTATATGGGTCATATGAAGGTGTATAAGTATGTATATAGAAGGATTATATGCAAGTATATTCAGACAGATATACGTGTATGCTGTAAATATACGTGTATGCTGTAAATATAAATATATATATAGAGTATATACAGCACGCCATGCACGCTCCATTAACACGGATACGACAGCAAGCCAGAGACGGTGGGATCCGTTGGCAAACCCGTGCAATAAATAGAAACCGCATATATTTCTGCCTCTCGACAATGTGGTCACAGTACAAAAGCAGCATATTTCTCATCAGGAGGACCACATGCAACACGCAGATCCATGCGTGACAGGCCCAGGGAGGGAGGGAGGGAGGGAGGGAGGGAGGCAGAGTGTGTACTGTGTGTGTGTGTGTGTGTGTCACACCGACAGCGGCAGGAGGAGTTGTGTGTAATTAGTTTGAATGCGGCATGATGACTCGGAGCCGGTGACCAGAGGAGGATGTGATCAGAGGTAAACCATTAGAGTGCCTCTCTCGCCTTCACCAGGGCTGCTAGAGTGAGCTCTGCTCGGCCCCCGGGGACGCACCGGAGAGCAGGGCGTGATGCGGCTGAGAGCAGGGTGTGATGTAATGGTAGAGACAGTGTGGTAGAGAGACAGTGTGGTAGAGATAGTGTGGTAGAGACAGTGTGGTAGAGACAGTGTGGTAGAGACAGTGTGGTAGAGACAGTGTGGTAGAGAGACAGTGTGGTAGAGAGACATCCACTGCAACAACATTAGAGCGACCGGTGGAATTAAACTCCAAACTGTCAAACCTAATCAAAATAGAACAGGTCCATGTGTTTCTATGATTTTATAAATTATCTAGTGGGTTTTATCTAGATTATTTTAGGTTGAGACTCTTAACCCTTTCACTGCCACACTACAGAAGGTGAACCCGACCACTACCACACTACAGACGGTTAACAGTCTGTAGTGTGGTAGTGAAAGGGTTAACCTTCTGTAGTGTGGTTGTGAAAGGGTCAACCCTTTGTCGCATGGCAGTGAAAGGGTTAGCATTCTGTATTGTTACAGTGGAAGGGGTTAACCATTTGGTAGTTAAAAGGATTCAACTATTACAAATATCAACGCAGTATTGTCTGTGCCATTTTCACACTAATTTCTGGTGAAGGATCGATAAGGCCTAACAAAATTAATAGTTGGTTTCAGGTTGCCGACCGACCCTGCCGATTTAGGTGCGACCCAATATATTTTATGAGTTTTAAAAAAAAATTATATATAAAAAAAAAAAAATCCGATTTTTTTCTCTTCTTTTTTTAAGAATACAGTTTCATAGAAATCTTAGTCAAACATTTCGTTTTATGGATATTAAACATGCTGGCAGAGTGCATGCATCCATGTTGTTGTGAACATTTTAATTAAATAAAGAAATTCCCTATCCATAGTCGCCGTGGGAAAGAATAAAATAAAAAAATTTAATAAATTCCATACCTACCCATGGCCAAACTGACAACCAACCTGAAACCAACTATTAATTTTGTTAGGCCTAAGATGACGGACGTCCTTTTTTATTCATAACGGGGATATAACTCCTGCAGTGAGTTTTTGTCCACATTATGATGGCATCAGTTTGGAAGAGCTGAGCTGCGGTCTGCAGTTTCCTGTGCTGCTCAGCATCAAGCAGAGGGGCCGAGAGGAGAAACGGAGAGAGACACAGACGTAGGCTACAACCAGAGCGAGGCACCTGAACACACATTTTGAATTTGATCAAATCATGTTTCACACAAAACCTATTTAACGACACATGACTCTGCGGAAAATGCCGGTCGGTCGTGACGTCGTCGATCGCTCAGAAGATCGCCGATCCTCGAAGTCGTCGACCATCTGCAACACACAACCCTAGCAGCGGATATATCACAGCCGTGGCAGAATGGTGCCAGGACCGGACCACAACCCTGTGTCTCAACATCAGCAAAACAAACAAATCCACACAGTGTGGACCACAGGAAGCAGCAGGGGGCCAACGGTCACACAGTGCTAGGGCGATGGGTACCGAATACGGTACTTAAGTTGTAGGGATGCCCCGATCACGTTTTTTGCCACCGATACCGATCACCGATCTTCTATGAGCCATATCGGCCGATACACTGCCGATACCGATCGCTTTTGGTTTTGTTATAGATATAAAAAAAATAATTATAATAATCTAACCCTAACTAACCTCACTGTCATGCACCTAACTAACCTACACTGTAGCACCAACATTGTAACCAACATTGTTACTCAGCTGAGTTGTCGTACAGAACTTGTAAGTCGCTTTGGATAAAAGAGTCAGCTAAAATGACAAAATATAATGTAAACGGGCATCCCTACTTTCAGGGTACCGACCGAATCACGTCGGTACTACAGACAGAGTACCAATTCACGTGAGATCCACTGGTGCCACATTTCGGTACTGTAATTGTCCGATGACGTCAACGTTTTGTTCACGTCAACATTCACGCACACAATACACGCTTACCTAGGATTTGAACAACAAAGCAGTCGGGGCAATGGCGAGCCGAAAACGGTCGCATGTGTGGTTACACTTTACAAAGCTAGATGCAGACAACGCTCGCTGCAATATTATATTAACTAGGGGTGTAACGATGCAACCTCACAACGATTACGATTCTTCAGGCAACGATTCAATGCATCATGAAATCTCTTAATTTGACACGATTCGATTAGATTAATTTTCTATTAGTTAATTCCCCAAAAAATTTTGAATACACAAAGTGGCTGGGGGAACTGATTCACTCAGCATGAATGGACTATAGGTCAATAAAAACAATACACAATAATTTTTTTATATATATACTGTAGTTTTTATAAATTAGATTATAATCTATTCTAACATTTTCAAATCGATGCAGTTGAATCGTCACATTAGGATCGATGCATTTCGATGCATCGTTACACCCCTAATATTAACAAATAGTTCTAAATAAATAATGATAATAAATAACTTTAAGTTTGGACTCATTTTTTACAACTGAGGTAGGTAGATTACATTTTTAGAGACTAAAGTACCAAAAAAAGGTACAGTTAGGTACCGGTTCAAATGTGAACGGTACCCAACCCTACACAGTGCAGGTGTAGCGGTCAAGGCAGCAGGCCGATAGCCTATTCTTCTAGCACTAGCACAGGTCGAAGGGACTTGGCACGATGCCTACCCCCAGATCCTCACCTACTTCTCCAGATGCACCATCGATGGCATCCCGTCCAGCAGCACCGGCGCCCGGTAAGGGGAACACTGGCCTCGACCACAAGACTCTACAGAGGTGAGGGGAACACTGCCCTCGACCACAAGACTCTACAGAGGTGAGGGGAACACTGCCCTCGACCACAAGACTCTACAGAGGTGAGGGGAACACTGCCCTCGACCACAAGACTCTACAGAGGTGAGGGGAACACTGCCCTCGACCACAAGACTCTACAGAGGTGAGGGGAACACTGCCCTCGACCACAAGACTCTACAGAGGTCAGGGGAACACTGCCCTCGACCACAGGACTCTACAGAGGTGAGGGGAACACTGCCCTCGACCACAGGACTCTACAGAGGTGAGGGGAACACTGCCCTCGACCACAAGACTGTACAGAGGTGAGGGGAACACTGCCCTGGACCACAAGACTGTACAGAGGTGAGGGGAACACTGCCCTGGACCACAAGACTGTACAGAGGTGAGGGGAACACTGCCCTGGACCACAAGACTGTACAGAGGTGAGGGGAACACTGCCCTCGACCACAAGACTCTACAGAGGTGAGGGGAACACTGCCCTCGACCACAAGACTCTACAGAGGTGAGGGGAACACTGCCCTCGGCCACAAGACTCTACAGAGGTGAGGGGAACACTGCCCTCGACCACAAGACTCTACAGAGGTGAGGGGAACACTGGCCTCGACCACAAGACTCTACAGAGGTGAGGGGAACACTGCCCTCGACCACAAGACTCTACAGAGGTGAGGGGAACACTGCCCTCGACCACAAGACTCTACAGAGGTGAGGGGAACACTGCCCTCGACCACAAGACTCTACAGAGGTGAGGGGAACACTGCCCTCGACCACAGGACTCTACAGAGGTGAGGGGAACACTGCCCTCGACCACAAGACTCTACAGAGGTGAGGGGAACACTGCCCTCGACCACGAGACTCTACAGAGGTGAGGGGAACACTGCCCTCGACCACAGGACTCTACAGAGGTGAGGGGAACACTGCCCTCGACCACAAGACTCTACAGAGGTGAGGGGAACACTGCCCTCGACCACGAGACTCTACAGAGGTGAGGGGAACACTGCCCTCGGCCACAAGACTCTACAGAGGTGAGGGGAACACTGCTCTCGACCACGAGACTCTACAGAGGTGAGGGGAACACTGCCCTCGGCCACAAGACTCTACAGGGGTCGCTGCAAACAGCGCAGTACATCACTGGGAGCGAGCTGCCAGCCGTGCATCGAGGCTATCGATCCACTCCGAGAGATGTATGAACGACGGAGCCCGGCGGTCACAAACCCCTCCGTCCTCGTCGATGACATCTGGCAAAGCGTTACGGGAGGACCCGCTCAAGTCACGGCCTTCACGCCATACTACCGAAATGTTGCATTTATATATAGCGCTTTTATCCAAATTGCATTACAATTTCCAGTGAATTACGAGTTCCACACATTCACACACACCGACGGCAGAGGCGACCGTGCGAGGTGCCAACCTGCTCATCGGGAGCAGTTAGGGGTTAAGTGTCTTGGCCTCAAGGACACTTCGACACGCTGCCCGGGGAGGAGTGGGAATCGAACCGGGAACCTTGCGATTACCAGACGACCGCTCTACCTCCTGAGCCACCGTCTGATCGGTCATCCTCAACGTTGTCAGAGGAGGAGAGAGACACGAGAGGTGGTTTATTTGAAAAGGAGAGGTGTGGTTGGGATAACATCCGTGATAGAAATCTTAGGGAGATTTACTCTGGCAAGAAAGAGGAGGGAGGGAGGGAGAGAGGGAGAGAGGGAGAGAGGGAGAGAGGGAGAGAGGGAGAGAGGGAGAGAGGGAGAGAGGAGAGAGAGGGAGAGAGAGAGAGAGAGAGAGAGAGAGAGAGAGAGAGAGAGAGAGAGAGAGAGAGAGAGAGAGAGAGTGAGAGTGAGTGAGAGTGAGAGTGAGAGTGAGAGTGAGAGTGAGAGTGAGAGTGAGAGAGAGAGAGAGAGGGAGAGAGGGAGAGAGAGAGAGAGAGAGAGAGAGAGAGAGAGAGAGAGAGAGATGGCAGACAGACGGAGAGAGATGTCTCTCAGAGGGAGAACGAGGGTCATGGCGAACATTCTAGCATTCCTGGGGAGGAATGTGATACGGCTGCTCAGTGTGTGTGTGTGTGTGTGTGTGTGTGTGCGTGTGTGTAATAACTGTAATATGAGGACACAAAGAACAAACAGGGTTCCGTACACCGCAGAGCCGTCTGCAAACCCCACAATAACCCCCCCCCTCTCCCGAGCAACAACAACAACAAACCCTCTTCTTCCTGGACTCTCGCAGGTTGCCAGTCCGTAAAAGCGTCCAGCAGGCACTCGGGCTAATGAATGCAGCAGCAGCAGCAGCGTGGGCCGAGCCGGGCTGTCGGCGCTGGCAGGGCCGTCTGCTGTGACGGCTGAACCCGGAGCCTTAATTACCGTGTGGCTGTGGAGCTTCGGGGAGGGAGGGAGGGAGGGAGGGAGGGAGGGAGGGAGGGAGGGTTGCCCGATAGAGGCCGAGGTGGACACACACACACACACAACCAGACAAAGAGAGGACCTCAATGGCCGGCCAAGTCTACTACGTCTACGAGCCATAACTTAGAATAGTAGAGTGAGTAACCGGGGGGGGGGGGGGGGGTCTGTAGTATTAGGCTGGGGACACACAGGACAACAAAGCGTCCTGTGAAGTGTCAACAATAGTAGCTATTTGACCACCGCCGCGGTCAACCAGAGATTCTACACCTCTGCTGCTCCAATCATGTGCAGAAGAGGCGCTCGCAGCGGATATATAGACCAGGTAGGCAGACGCCGAAACTAACGATGTCTGCTCTGGTCAACTTCACCAGCTGATAAGATAGATGCTGTCTGCTCTACTAGTCAACTTCACCAGCTGATAAGATAGATGCTGTCTGCTCTACTAGTCAACTTCACCAGCTGATAGATAGATGCCGTCTGCTCTACTAGTCAACTTCACCAGCTGATAGATAGATGCCGTCTGCTCTACTAGTCAACTTCACCAGCTGATAAGATAGATGCTGTCTGGTCTACTAGTCAACTTCACCAGCTGATAAGATAGATGCCGTCTGCTCTACTAGTCAACTTCACCAGCTGATAAGATAGATACCGTCTGCTCTACTAGTCAACTTCACCAGCTGATAAGATAGATGCCGTCTGCTCTACTAGTCAACTTCACCAGCTGATAAGATAGATGCTGTCTGCTCTACTAGTCAACTTCACCAGCTGATAAGATAGATGCCGTCTGCTCTACTAGTCAACTTCACCAGCTGATAAGATAGATGCCGTCTGCTCTACTAGTCAACTTCACCAGCTGATAAGATAGATGCTGTCTGCTCTACTAGTCAACTTCACCAGCTGATAGATAGATGCTGTCTGCTCTACTAGTCAACTTCACCAGCTGATAAGATAGATGCTGTCTGCTCTACTAGTCAACTTCACCAGCTGATAAGATAGATGCTGTCTGCTCTACTAGTCAACTTCACCAGCTGATAGATAGATAGATGCTGTCTGCTCTACTAGTCAACTTCACCAGCTGATAAGATAGATGCTGTCTGCTCAGTACTAGTCAACTTCACCAGCTGATAGATAGATAGATGCTGTCTGCTCTACTAGTCAACTTCACCAGCTGATAGATAGATGCCGTCTGCTCTACTAGTCAACTTCACCAGCTGATAGATAGATGCCGTCTGCTCTACTAGTCAACTTCACCAGCTGATAGATAGATGCCGTCTGCTCTACTAGTCAACTTCACCAGCTGATAAGATAGATGCCGTCTGCTCTACTAGTCAACTTCACCAAGTTATGGCTCTGGGGTGACGCATGATGTTATTAAAAAGGACATTTAGGGCTTCCCCTAAACAACGGTATCGGGGCTCCACGCCACTATGACAACGCACCAGTGCCACCATTTTCTTTGTTTGCTTTAACTTTTTTTTCTTTACAATGAAAGCTTGGGCCGGGGCCAGCTTTGAAACAGACGCACCATTGTCTAATATACGTGGTTTCTCTGTCCTCTGTTCCACTGTGTGTGTGTGTGTGTGTGTGTGCTTTTGTGTTCAACGTTAAACCATTGTGCAACCTTACACACTGTACTTAAAATACATAACAAAAAGATAAATAACCCGGCACACAGCGCTGAGCTCCATCTCAAATTAATCTTCAGGCTCCCAGCTTGGATGCATCGCCACTGCTACTGTTGACCTGCTTTTTCTGCCCCTAGTGGCGCTTCAGCAAATCGGCACCATCGTGTTTGAAAGTCCTGGGGAAATCCCTGCATGTTTAAGGTGTCCTCTTTACGTTTTAAGAGCCATGACTTTTTTATGGGATGCCTTTCTGGGCCAGAGGGGGAGGAAGGGGAGGGGGATGATTAAGCCGCATTACCGCCGTTCGGCCAGCAGGGAGGATCGGCATGCCGGCAGCTAGCGAGGAACATCTTCCACCTATACTCTTGGACCACTGTCAAAATAAGTGCACAGTGTGAACCCTACATACTGTCGAGAACGGAAGGCGAGCGGTGCAATCACTAGCGACGCACTTCGCATCAGAGCGCGGGACAAACAGCAGCCCTCTGCTCTCTGTCTCACGGGTCTCTTCTCTGCTGCAGACCGGCGGGGCGCGGGCGCTAGTGCAGAGAGCCGTCCACGAGCAGAAACCGGATAATGCTCAGGCCCAGGGATAGAAGCGGGTCTAATCAGAACCCATCAGGGTGCCGGGCCTGTTGTCATGAGTCACCGGCTGGGGCGGAGGAGGGGGAGGAGCGAGGGAGGAGGAGAGAGGGAGGAGGAGAGAGGAGGAGGAGGGGGAGGAGGAGAGAGGAGGAGGAGGAGAGAGGAGGAGGAGGAGAGAGGCAGGAGAGAGGGAGGAGGAGAGAGGAGGAAGAGAGAGGGGGAGGAGAGAGGGAGGAGGAGAGAGAGGCAGGAGGAGAGAGGCAGGAGGAGAGAGGGAGGAGGAGAGAGGGAGGAGGAGAGAGGCAGGAGGAGAGGAGGAGGAGAGAGGGAGGAGGAGAGAGGCAGGAGGAGAGAGGCAGGAGGAGAGAGGGAGGAGGAGAGAGGGAGGAGGAGAGAGGCAGGAGAGAGGGAGGAGGAGAGAGGGAGGAGGAGAGAGGGAGGAGGAGAGAAGCAGGAGGAGAGAGGGAGGAGGAGAGAGGGAGGAGGAGAGAGGCAGGAGGAGAGAGGGAGGAGGAGAGAGGGAGGAGGAGAGAGGAGGAGAGAGGCAGAAGGAGAGAGGGAGGAGGAGAGAAACAGGAGGAGAGGCAGGAGGAGAGAGGGAGGAGGAGAGAGAGGCAGGAGGAGAGAGAGAGGAGGAGAGAGAGGCAGGAGGAGAGAAACAAGAGGAGAGAGGCAGGAGGAGAGAGAGAGGAGAGAGGCAGGAGGAGAGAGAGAGGAGGAGAGAGGGAGGAGGAGAGAGGGAGGAGGAGAGAGGGAGGAGGAGAGAGGGAGGAGGAGAGAGGGAGGAGGAGAGAAGCAGGAGGAGAGAGGCAGGAGGAGAGAGAGAGGAGAGAGGCAGGAGGAGAGAGAGAGGAGGAGAGAGGGAGGAGGAGAGAGGGAGGAGGAGAGAGGGAGGAGGAGAGAGGGAGGAGGAGAGAGGGAGGAGGAGAGAAGCAGGAGGAGAGAGAGAGGAGAGAGGCAGGAGGAGAGAGAGAGGAGGAGAGAGGGAGGAGGAGAGAGGGAGGAGGAGAGAGGCAGGAGGAGAGAGAGAGGAGGAGAGAGGGAGGAGGAGAGAGGGAGGAGGAGAGAGGGAGGAGGAGAGAAGCAGGAGGAGAGAGGAGGAGAGAGGAGGAGGAGAGAGAGGAGGGGGAGAGAGGGAGGAGGAGAGAGGGAGGAGAGAGGGAGGAGGAGAGAGGGAGGAGGAGAGAAGCAGGAGGAGAGAGGAGGAGAGAGGAGGAGGAGAGAGAGGAGGGGGAGAGAGGGAGGAGGAGAGAGGGAGGAGGAGAGAGGGAGGAGGAGAGAAGCAGGAGGAGAGAGGGAGGAGGAGAGAGAGAGGAGGAGAGAGGCAGGAGGAGAGAGGGAGGAGGAGAGAGGGAGGAGGAGAGAAGCAGGAGGAGAGAGGCAGGAGGAGAGAGGGAGGAGGAGAGAGGGAGGAGGAGAGAGGGAGGAGGAGAGAGGCAGGAGGAGAGAGGGAGGAGGAGAGAGGGAGGAGGAGAGAGGGAGGAGGAGAGAGGGAGGAGGAGAGAGGAGGAGGAGAGAGGCAGGAGGAGAGAGGGAGGAGGAGAGAGGGAGGAGGAGAGAAGCAGGAGGAGAGAAGCAGGAGGAGAGAGGGAGGAGGAGAGAGGGAGGAGGAGAGAGGGAGGAGGAGAGAGGAGGAGGAGAGAGGAGGAGGAGAGAGAGGAGGAGGAGAGAGGGAGGAGGAGAGAGGGAGGAGGAGAGAGGGAGGAGGAGAGAGAGGGAGGAGGAGAGAGGCAGGAGGAGAGAAGCAGGAGGAGAGAGGGAGGAGGAGAGAGGGAGGAGGAGAGAGAGGCAGGAGGAGAGAGGGAGGAGGAGAGAGAGGCAGGAGGAGAGAGGGAGGAGGAGAGAGGGAGGAGGAGAGAGAGGCAGGAGGAGAGAGAGGCAGGAGGAGAGAGGGAGGAGGAGAGAGGTAGGAGGAGAGAGGGAGGAGGAGAGAGGGGGAGGAGAGAGGGAGGAGGAGAGAGGGAGGAGGAGAGAGGGAGGAGGAGAGAGGCAGGAGAGAGGGAGGAGGAGAGAGGGAGGAGGAGAGAGGGAGGAGGAGAGAGGGAGGAGGAGAGAAGCAGGAGGAGAGAGGGAGGAGGAGAGAAACAGGAGGAGAGAGGGAGGAGGAGAGGAGGAGGAGAGAGGGAGGAGAGAGGGAGGAGGAGAGAGGCAGGAGGAGAGAGGGAGGAGGAGAGAAACAGGAGGAGAGAGGGAGGAGGAGAGAGGCAGGAGGAGAGAGGGAGGAGGAGAGAAACAGGAGGAGAGAGGGAGGAGGAGAGAGGGAGGAGGAGAGAGGGAGGAGGAGAGAGGGAGGAGGAGAGAGGGAGGAGGAGAGAGGGAGGAGGAGAGAGGGAGGAGAGAGGGAGGAGGAGAGAGAGGCAGGAGGAGAGAGGGAGGAGGAGAGAGGGAGGAGGAGAGAGGGAGGAGGAGAGAGAGGCAGGAGGAGAGAAGCAGGAGGAGAGAGGGAGGAGGAGAGAGGAGGAGGAGAGAGGGAGGAGAAGAGAGGGAGGAGGAGAGAGGGAGGAGGAGGAGGAGGAGAGAGGGAGGAGAGAGGCAGGAGGAGAGAAGCAGGAGGAGAGAGGAGGAGGAGAGAGGGAGGAGGAGAGAGGGAGGAGGAGAGAAACAGGAGGAGAGAGGAGGAGGAGAGAGGGAGGAGGAGAGAGGGAGGAGGAGAGAGGGAGGAGGAGAGAGGAGGAGGAGAGAGGGAGGAGAGAGGGAGGAGGAGAGAGGAGGAGGAGAGAGGGAGGAGGAGAGAGGAGGAGGAGAGAGGGAGGAGAGAGGGAGGAGGAGAGAGGAGGAGGAGAGAGGAGGAGGAGAGAGGGAGGAGAGAGGGAGGAGGAGAGAGGAGGAGGAGAGAGGAGGAGGAGAGAGGAGGAGAGAGGGAGGAGGAGAGAGGGAGGAGGAGAGAGGGAGGAGAGAGGGAGGAGGAGAGAGGGAGGAGGAGAGAGGAGGAGGAGAGAGGGAGGAGAGAGGGAGGAGGAGAGAGGAGGAGAGAGGGAGGAGGAGAGAGGGAGGAGGAGAGAGGCAGGAGGAGAGAGGAGGAGGAGAGAGGGAGGAGGAGAGAAGCAAGAGGAGAGAGGGAGGAGGAGAGAGGAGGAGAGAGGGAGGAGGAGAGAGGGAGGAGGAGAGAGGGAGGAGGAGAGAGGGAGGAGGAGAGAGGGAGGAGGAGAGGGAGGAGAGAGGGAGGAGGAGAGAGGGAGGAGGAGAGAGGCAGGAGGAGAGAGGGAGGAGGAGAGAGGCAGGAGGAGAGAGGGAGGAGGAGAGAGGCAGGAGGAGAGAGGCAGGAGGAGAGAGGGAGGAGGAGAGAGGGAGGAGGAGAGAGGGAGGAGGAGAGAGGGAGGAGGAGAGAGAAGCAGGAGAGAGGCAGGAGGAGAGAGGGAGGAGGAGAGAGGCAGGAGAGAGGGAGGAGGAGAGAGGGAGGAGGAGAGAGGAGGAGGAGAGAGGGAGGAGAGAGAGGCAGGAGGAGAGAGGAGGAGGAGAGAGGGAGGAGGAGAGAGGAGGAGGAGAGAGAGGCAGGAGGAGAGAGGGAGGAGGAGAGAGGGAGGAGGAGAGAGGAGGAGGAGAGAGGGAGGAGGAGAGAGGGAGGAGGAGAGAGGAGGAGGAGAGAGGGAGGAGGAGAGAGGAGGAGGAGAGAGGAGGAGAGAGGGAGGAGGAGAGAGGCAGGAGGAGAGAGGGAGGAGAGAGAAGCAGAGGAGAGGAGGAGGAGAGAGGCAGGAGGAGAGAGGCAGGAGGAGAGAGGGAGGAGGAGAGAGGAGGAGAGAGAAGCAGAGGAGAGGAGGAGGAGAGAGGAGGAGGAGAGAGGCAGGAGGAGAGAGGGAGGAGGAGAGAGGCAGGAGGAGAGAGGGAGGAGGAGAGAGGGAGGAGGAGAGAGGCAGGAAAAGGAGGGGGATGAGGGGGAGGAGGAGCGAGGGAGGAGGAGAGAAGCAGGAGAGAGGAGGAGAGAGAAGCAGAGGAGAGGAGGAGGAGAGAGAAGCAGAGGAGAGGAGGAGGAGAGAGGCAGGAGGAGAGAGGCAGGAGGAGAGAGGGAGGAGGAGAGAGGGAGGAGGAGAGAGGCAGGAAAAGGAGGGGGATGAGGAGAGAGGGAGGAGAGAGGCAGGAGGAGAGAGGCAGGAAAAGGAGGGGGATGAGGGGGAGGAGGAGCGAGGCAGGAGGAAGGAGACATTGGCAACATGTGAAAACTAGAGCCTTCCTTTCCGTTCTATCTAAATGATAAATCATTTGAAGTTTTGAATTATTATTATATATTTTTTTTTACAACCGAGGTAGGTACATTAATGTACTGAGTCATAAATGTGACTCACTGTGGGCTAGATCGACACAGAATGGATTGCACGGAGCAAGTTGCACCCTTACTTACAATTCATTATGAATTGAAAATGGGGGACCCTGATGTAAACAAGACGAAAGTCTTTCTCAGGTCTGCATCCCCTTAACAATTGTGTGTATTGAGCCGTACTGTACTGTACCCATTCTGCAATCTGTTAATACATTTTCATTCAATCAATCACCGTGCAGATTGATTGAATGAAAATTACTGGTATCGGTTCAAATGTGAACGGTACCCAACCCTAACGTTCACTAGGCTGGGCTGATATTGAAACTCCCCTACTGACAAGTTACACTGCCGGCCAGTATGACTTACTACCATAGTGTCTTTACACCTGTATCACTGTACATATTAATACAACTATGTGCATTCATCGGATTAGCACTATTAGTACTAATTTATATATTTTACACCCAGTTTAACCACCTGTACATTGGCACTTTACCATTACATTTGCACTCTGGTTGGATGCGAAACCTCTTTTCGTTGTACTGCACTTGTGACAATTTGCTTTAAGAATAACAATGAATGATGATATAAGCTAAAAAGACGCTTATGTTGCAATGCCATACATGTCTACAATGTATATTAGGCAGGAAGCCTATTTTACACAATAGGCCTTACATCACCCATGTTGCAACGGCTCCTAGGTACTAGTTACACGGGTTGGGCCTGAGTAATGGATCACTGGAGCACACTCACTGTTTCAACTCAACTCAAGTGCTTTGAACTATGTGCTAGTTTTTTTTTATTATTGTTTAATGTTTTGCGTGAGTTGTTGCAGGAAGCTGGAAGTTGGGGAGCATGGATAGTAAGCTTAGTGTTATCTAAAAGATAAAAACAGTGGGTTCGTGTTTGAGTCAGTGTCAGGCGTGCGTTTTCTGTTGGATGTTGATGGAGTCAGTGTCAGGCTTGCGTTTTCTGTTGGATGGTGATGGAGTCAGTGTCAGGCGTGTGTTTTCTGTTGGATGTTGATGGAGTCAGTGTCAGGCTTGCGTTTTCTGTTGGATGTTGATGGAGTCAGTGTCAGGCGTGTGTTTTCTGTTGGATGTTGATGGAGTCAGTGTCAGGCTTGCGTTTTCTGTTGGATGTTGATGGAGTCAGTGTCAGGTGTGTGTTTTCTGTTGGATGGTGATGGAGTCAGTGTCAGGTGTGTGTTTTCTGTTGGATGGTGATGGAGTCAGTGTCAGGCGTGTGTTTTCTGTTGGATGGTGATGGAGTCAGTGTCAGGCGTGCGTTTTCTGTTGGATGGTGATGGAGTCAGTGTCAGGCGTGCGTTTTCTGTTGGATGGTGATGGAGTCAGTCGTCAGGGTGGTGATTTTTTAAGATGGGAACGTAAACTTGTGGCGTTTCCATCTTTAGCCCCGGCTTGTTTACCGTACGGCTTACAAGTTATTTCTTCCAAGTTCTCCGGCTCCCCTTATTTCCCCCATTCGGTTTCAAACCAAAGAATCGCCAAATAGTAACATTTCGCATTCATCTTCCTAACGAGAGCAGACATCTTTCCAACGTTTTGCCACCGAGTCAGGCACTTCGACGGGCTACAACAATGCGGTGAAGCGTAGAGAGAAAACGCAAGAGAGAAAGAGAGAGAGAGACTGAATATGGCGCCAAGATTCACAACAACAGCCGTTGCATAATTGAATACCATCCTATCGCGGGACACATGAGGCTCAGCCGATATCGGGTTGCATGATAACATTGTCATATCGCCCAAGCCTAGCATGCACACACACACACACACACACACACACACACACACACACACACACACACACACACACACACACACACGTGCATTTCACACTCACTCACACCCCTTGAGGTAACAGCCAGGAACCCAACAGCCTCGTAATGTACCGTCTACCTATAGCCATCTGGCGAGCGGGAAGACAATAGAGGAACCCGACACCAGGCTTGGACCACGTCGCAGCGTATTGTTCACGATACTAATACGAGGGTTTCATCTTCCTCCGAGTCCACGCTGCGTGACACAAGGCGCAGAGCCGTCGGCTCAGGAGCACAAAGACACGCTCGCCACGGGCCGCGAGTGAAACTCTCAGCGTTTAGGCCCCACTGTGAAGATGAGACTCAAGTGTGGTGCGTGTGGAGAAAATGAGACGATGACTATCCGGGGTGTCTGCTGGTTTTTTTGACGAGTTCAATTTAAGACTTGTTAAGGTCACCATGGCGACAGTCAACTGCACTTGCGCGCCCATATGAATTCTCGCACGTTCCACGCGAGCTCTCAGCCGGCGCACCAAGCTGCCGGTAGCCTTCCCAGTAGACGACTTGAATACAAAAACGTTTCATATATTTATTATTATTTCATCTCCCGACAGCCGCTGCCCCCCCCCAAAAAAATATGTAATACTTGTGCAAATGAAATGTTAATACCTTTTAATCTTAGCACGCGTCGTCCCACATGTGGGCCCTCTTGAGTAGGGTTGGGCACCGAAAACCGGTTCTAATTAGGAACCGGTTCCTAACTTCCGGTTCTGGAAAAATTCTTAGAATTTTTTTTTTTTACTTAGTTAACACTTTAATCGCCATGGGTTAAATTCATAATTTACCATCCCTCGCCAGCTCTATTTGTCTATGGAGAAGTTCCCCTTATTTGCAGGGCTATAACTTTTTAAATTCTATTGCTAAATTGCCATTATTATGGCCCATTCAATGTCCTATATGTATTGTTCAGGGTGTAGCAACGTTAAACTTTTTCATTCACATATTCATACTAAAATATGGTCTAAAGTATAAGTATGTTTTTATCGTTTTCTGCAGCTTTCTTCAGAACGTGATTTATAGCCCTAAATGCATTATATTGATGATCAAATACAGTTTGGTAGGAATCTGTGCGAGATAAAAAAAAATCAACTGGACGTGGTTCTAGAAGTTTCTACGCATCATCTGATGATGACCGGATGGGCGGGGGATCGTTTATAATTCCGTGGGCAGCGTTAGATGATTCATCTAGTGTGGGTCATATGTTCATCAGATCAGTTAGTATAGAAGACGTTAGAATATAACGCTGAATCTTACCGTGGCTTCCTCGCGCCGCTGGCAGATGAGCGTGGAACAGAATTTTTTTTCTATTATGGGATGGAGAAATGCCCGATCCATTTCCAGGTTGTATAATAGTATATACGTCCAAATCATGTTGTTTTTTCGAGTTATTTGCACCGATCGATGTTCACTGTGTCAATACGGAGTCTCTCTAACGATAGCGAGTGCCCGGACCACATATGGATGAGCACTACCGGTTCAAAGGTTAATTTCCGGCTGGCGATCTGCCGATCGGCCACCAGGTGGCGCTCTTGAACCGCTAGAGAGTTGAGTGGATCTTTGCAGTGTGTCTCAGGGCTCCGGAAAGGAAATATGATTTCGATGACAGATTTTTGAAATATTGACATCAAAGACGAGTTACGGCGTCTTCGGCAGAATGAGCATGGCTAGGAATGACGTGTAAACTCGTCCACGGCGATCATAGTGTTAATTAATACCCTAGTTACAGTACAGCAACCAAATTACACTGTATCAAGTCAGCTGAAAATGTGAATAGTATGAAAAAAATGTTAAATTTTCAAAAAAAATATAATTCTCCTGCGAAATAAGCTGTGACCTGCACCTCAAATAATCGGAATCGAGAATCGTTCAGAACAGGAATCGATATGGAGAATCGGAACCAGAATCGTTAAAATCCAAACGATTCCAACCCTACTCTTGAGGACGATTTGCCCACCGGCGCGATAGGGATGGGTACCGAATTCGGTACTTTTGAGGTGCCGAACCGAAACACGTCGGTATTACCGAGTATCGATTCAAGTGAGATACCAAAAAAATAAAAATAAAAAAACACACCTTTTTTCTTTTCATGTCAACGTTCACACGCACAATATACGCTTACCTAGGATTTGACTTGATTCAGCAACAAAGCAGTCGGAGCAATGGCAAGCCGAAAACTGTCGAAATTGTAGTTATTTGAAGTTTGGATTTTATTTTTCACGACTGAGGTAGGTAAATTACATTTCTTGAACGTAGGAGTATCAATAACAAGACAGCCATTATGTGCTTCAGTCACGCCACCTGGACAAGTGGATAGATAGCCATTAGGCACATGACCTAATACAATGTGAATACTAGGCTTGGAGTGATAGGATGATGTTATCGTTTACGTATTGTGCACGTGGCCTACGGTAGCCTCAACTGTGCAACAATATGAGTTACCATAGCTGCAAACAACTCGGCACACACAACCAGTCCAAGTACAGTATATCCAACGGAACAATCACCAAATGGTTTAGTCAGGGTTCAAGTCCCTCCACCCAAACCCATGGTCTCTCAGCTGCAGGGTGAGATAATACCACATGGTGTCAACCTCATTACACCACCAGACACATACTACTGTATATTAGGGCTGAGCGCAAACGTTCGGTCCTTCGTTCGTTACGTTGGCATTAAAATTCTAATCAGCATTCGAATTTAAAACGTTTAATACATTTTTTTTTTTCTATATATTATTTTTATGAGTCTATTCATTCTGTTTAAACCAATGGTGTTTTTCTTGAAATTGCAGATAAAGATTAGGATACTAACTAATATAATAGTATTAAAACTGATGAGTTATA
>NC_140178.1:11664934-11802434 GCF_963971535.1 Notolepis coatsorum
AGGGAGGAGAGAGGAGGAGGAGAGAGGGAGGAGGAGAGAAGGAGGAGGAGAGAGGGAGGAGGAGAGAGGCAGGAGGAGAGAGGGAGGAGGAGAGAGGGAGGAGGAGAGAGGGAGGAGGAGAGAGGAGGAGGAGAGAGGGAGGAGGAGAGAGGCAGGAGGAGAGAGGGAGGAGGAGAGAGGGAGGAGGAGAGAAGGAGGAGGAGAGAGGGAGGAGGAGAGAGGAGGAGGAGAGAGGGAGGAGGAGAGAGGAGGAGGAGAGAGGCAGGAAGAGAGAGGGAGGAGAGAGAGGGAGGAGGAGAGAGGGAGGAGGAGAGAGGCAGGAGGAGAGAGGGAGGAGGAGAGAGGGAGGAGGAGAGAGGGAGGAGGAGAGAGGCAGGAGGAGAGAGGGAGGAGGAGAGAGGGAGGAGGAGAGAGGGAGGAGGAGAGAGGCAGGAGGAGAGAGGAGGAGGAGAGAGGGAGGAGGAGAGAGGCAGGAGGAGAGAGGGAGGAGGAGAGAGGGAGGAGGAGAGAGGGAGGAGGAGAGAGGAGGAGGAGAGAGGCAGGAGGAGAGAGGGAGGAGGAGAGAGGGAGGAGGAGAGAGGAGGAGGAGAGAGGGAGGAGGAGAGAGGGAGGAGGAGAGAGGGAGGAGGAGAGAGGGAGGAGGAGAGAGGGAGGAGGAGAGAAACAGGAGGAGAGAGGCAGGAGGAGAGAGGGAGGAGGAGAGAGGGAGGAGGAGAGAGGGAGGAGGAGAGAGGAGGAGAGAGGCAGGAGGAGAGAGGGAGGAGGAGAGAACAGGAGGAGAGAGGGAGGAGGAGAGAGGGAGGAGGAGAGAGGGAGGAGGAGAGAAACAGGAGGAGAGAGGCAGGAGGAGAGAGGGAGGAGGAGAGAGGGAGGAGGAGAGAGGGAGGAGGAGAGAGGCAGGAAGAGAGAGGCAGGAGGAGAGAGGGAGGAGGAGAGAGGCAGAAGGAGAGAGGGAGGAGGAGAGAAACAGGAGGAGAGAGGCAGGAGGAGAGAGGGAGGAGGAGAGAGGGAGGAGGGAGAGAGGGAGGAGGAGAGAAACAGGAGGAGAGAGGCAGGAGGAGAGAGGGAGGAGGAGAGAGGCAGAAGGAGAGAGGGAGGAGGAGAGAAACAGGAGGAGAGAGGCAGGAGGAGAGAGGGAGGAGGAGAGAAACAGGAGGAGAGAGAGGCAGGAGGAGAGAAGCAAGAGGAGAGAGGAGGAGGAGAGAAGCAGGAGGAGAGGGAGGAGGAGAGAGGGAGGAGGAGAGAAGCAGGAGGAGAGAGGGAGGAGGAGAGAGGGAGGAGGAGAGAGGCAGGAGGAGAGAGGGAGGAGGAGAGAAGCAGGAGGAGAGAGGGAGGAGGAGAGAGGGAGGAGGAGAGAAGCAGGAGGAGAGAGGGAGGAGGAGAGAGGGAGGAGGAGAGAGGCAGGAGGAGAGAGGGAGGAGGAGAGAAGCAGGAGGAGAGAGGGAGGAGGAGAGAGGGAGGAGGAGAGAAGCAGGAGGAGAGAAGCAGGAGGAGAGAGGCAGGAGGAGAGAGGGAGGAGGAGAGAGGCAGGAGGAGAGAGGGAGGAGGAGAGAGGCAGGAGGAGAGAGGGAGGAGGAGAGAGGCAGGAGGAGAGAGGCAGGAGGAGAGAGGGAGGAGGAGAGAGGCAGGAGGAGAGAGGAGGAGGAGAGAGGGAGGAGGAGAGATGGAGGAGGAGAGAGAGAGGAGGAGAGAGGCAGGAGGAGAGAGGCAGGAGGAGAGAGGGAGGGGAGGAGAGAGGCAGGAGGAGAGAGGGAGGAGGAGAGAGAGAGGAGGAGAGAGGGAGGAGGAGAGAAGCAGGAGGAGAGAGGCAGGAGGAGAGAGGGAGGAGGAGAGAGGGAGGAGGAGAGAGGGAGGAGGAGAGAGGCAGGAGGAGAGAGGGAGGAGGAGAGAGGGAGGAGGAGAGAGGAGGAGGAGAGAGGGAGGAGGAGAGAAGCAGGAGGAGAGAGGGAGGAGGAGAGAGGGAGGAGGAGAGAGGGAGGAGGAGAGAGGGAGGAGGAGAGAGGGAGGAGGAGAGAGGGAGGAGAGAGGGAGGAGAGAGGGAGGAGGAGAGAGGAGGAGGAGAGATGCAGGAGGAGAGAGGGAGGAGGAGAGAGGGAGGAGGAGAGAGGGAGGAGGAGAGAGGGAGGAGGAGAGAGGCAGGAAGAGAGAGGGAGGAGGAGAGAGGCAGGAGGAGAGAGGGAGGAGGAGAGAGGAGGAGGAGAGAGGAGGAGGAGAGAGGGAGGAGGAGAGAGGGAGGAGGAGAGAGGCAGGAGGAGAGAGGCAGGAGGAGAGAGGGAGGAGGAGAGAGGGAGGAGGAGAGAGGGAGGAGGAGAGAGGGAGGAGGAGAGAGGGAGGAGAGAGGGAGGAGAGAGGGAGGAGGAGAGAGGGAGGAGGAGAGAGGCAGGAGGAGAGAGGGAGGAGGAGAGAGGGAGGAGGAGAGAGGGAGGAGAGAGGCAGGAGGAGAGAGGGAGGAGGAGAGAGGAGGAGGAGAGAGGGAGGAGGAGAGAGGGAGGAGGAGAGAGGAGGAGAGAGAGGGAGGAGGAGAGAGGGAGGAGGAGAGAGGGAGAGGAGAGAGGAGGAGGAGAGAGGGAGGAGGAGAGAGGAGGAGGAGAGAGGCAGGAGGAGAGAGGGAGGAGGAGAGAGGAGGAGGAGAGAGGGAGGAGGAGAGAGGGAGGAGGAGAGAGGCAGGAGGAGAGAGGGAGGAGGAGAGAGGCAGGAGGAGAGAGGAGGAGAGAGGGAGGAGGAGAGAGGCAGGAGGAGAGAGGGAGGAGGAGAGAGGGAGGAGGAGAGAGGAGAGAGAGGGAGGAGGAGAGAGGGAGGAGGAGAGAAGCAGGAGGAGAGAGGGAGGAGAGAGGCAGGAGGAGAGAGGCAGGAGGAGAGAGGGAGGAGGAGAGAGGCAGGAGGAGAGAGGGAGGAGGAGAGAGGGAGGAGGAGAGAGGAGGAGAGAGAGGGAGGAGGAGAGAGGGAGGAGGAGAGAGGGAGGAGGAGAGAAGCAGGAGGGAGAGGGAGGAGAGAAACAGGAGGAGAGAGGGAGGAGGAGAGAGGAGGAGGAGAGAGGGAGGAGGAGAGAGGAGGAGGAGAGAGGCAGGAGGAGAGAGGGAGGAGGAGAGAGGAGGAGGAGAGAGGGAGGAGGAGAGAGGGAGGAGGAGAGAGGCAGGAGGAGAGAGGGAGGAGGAGAGAGGAGGAGAGAGAGGGAGGAGGAGAGAGGGAGGAGGAGAGAAGCAGGAGGAGAGAGGGAGGAGAGAGGCAGGAGGAGAGAGGCAGGAGGAGAGAGGGAGGAGGAGAGAGGCAGGAGGAGAGAGGGAGGAGGAGAGAGGGAGGAGGAGAGAGGAGGAGAGAGAGGGAGGAGGAGAGAGGGAGGAGGAGAGAGGGAGGAGGAGAGAAGCAGGAGGAGAGAGGGAGGAGAGAAACAGGAGGAGAGAGGCAGGAGGAGAGAGGGAGGAGGAGAGAGGCAGGAGGAGAGAGGGAGGAGGAGAGAGGGAGGAGGAGAGAGGGAGGAGGAGAGAGGGAGGAGGAGAGAGGGAGGAGGAGAGAGGAGGAGAGAGAGGGAGGAGGAGAGAGGGAGGAGGAGAGAGGGAGGAGGAGAGAGGGAGGAGGAGAGAGGCAGGAGGAGAGAGGGAGGAGAGAGAGGCAGGAGGAGAGAGGGAGGAGGAGAGAAGCAGGAGGAGAGAGGCAGAGGAGAGAGGGAGGAGGAGAGAGGGAGGAGGAGAGAGGCAGGAGGAGAGAGGCAGGAGGAGAGAGGGAGGAGGAGAGAGGGAGGAGGAGAGAGGGAGGAGGAGAGAAGCAGGAGGAGAGAGGGAGGAGGAGAGAGGGAGGAGGAGAGAGGCAGGAGGAGAGAGGCAGGAGGAGAGAGGGAGGAGGAGAGAGGGAGGAGGAGAGAGGGAGGAGGAGAGAAGCATGAGGAGAGAGGGAGGAGGAGAGAGGGAGGAGGAGAGAGGGAGGAGGAGAGAGGGAGGAGGAGAGAAGCAGGAGGAGAGAGGCAGAGGAGAGAGGGAGGAGGAGAGAGGGAGGAGGAGAGAGGGAGGAGGAGAGAGGCAGGAGGAGAGAGGGAGGAGGAGAGAGGGAGGAGAGAGGCAGGAGGAGAGAGGGAGGAGGAGAGAGGGAGGAGGAGAGGGAAGAGGAGAGAGGGAAGAGGAGAGAGGGAAGAGGAGAGAGGCAGGAGGAGAGAGGCAGGAGGAGAGAGGGAGGAGGAGAGAGGCAGGAGGAGAGAGAAGCAGAGGAGAGGAGGAGGAGAGAGGCAGGAGGAGAGAGGCAGGAGGAGAGAGGGAGGAGGAGAGAGGGAGGAGGAGAGAGGCAGGAGGAGAGAGGCAGGAGGAGAGAGGGAGGAGGAGAGAGGCAGGAGGAGAGAGAGAGGAGGAGAGAGGGAGGAGGAGAGAGGCAGGAAAAGGAGGGGGATGAGGGGGAGGAGGAGCGAGGCAGGAGGAAGGAGACATTGGCAACATGTGAAAACTAGAGCCTTCCTTTCCGTTCTATCTAAATGATAAATCATTTGAAGTTTTGAATTATTATTATATATTTTTTTTTACAACCGAGGTAGGAACATTAATGTACTGAGTCATAAATGTGACTCAGTGTGGGCTAGATCGACACAGAATGGATTGCACGGAGCAAGTTGCACCCTTACTTACAATTCATTATGAATTGAAAATGGGGGACCCTGATGTAAACAAGACGAAAGTCTTTCTCTGGTCTGCATCCCCTTAACAATTGTGTGTATTGAGCCGTACTGTATTGTACCCATTCTGCAATCTGTTAATACATTTTTCATTCAATCAATCACCGTGCAGATTGATTGAATGAAAATTACTGGTATCGGTTCAAATGTGAACGGTACCCACAACCCTAACGTTCACTAGGCTGGGCTGATATTGAAACTCCCCTACTGACAAGTTACACTGCCGGCCAGTATGACTTACTACCATAGTGTCTTTACACCTGTATCACTGTACATATTAATACAACTATGTGCATTCATCGGATTAACACTATTAGTACTAATTTATATATTTTACACCCAGTTTAACCACCTGTACATTGTATATTACTATTGCACTTTACCGTTACATTTGCACTCTGGTTGGATGCGAAACCTCTTTTCGTTGTACTGCACTTGTGACAATTTGCTTTAAGAAGAACAATGAATGATGATATAAGCTAAAAAGACGCTTATGTTGCAATGCCATACATGTCTACAATGTATATTAGGCAGGAAGCCTATTTTACACAATAGGCCTTACATCACCCATGTTGCAACGGCTCCTAGGTACTAGTTACACGGGTTGGGCCTGAGTAATGGATCACTGGAGCACTCACTGTTTCAACTCAACTCAAGTGCTTTGAACTATGTGCTAGTTTTTTTTAATTATTGTTTAATGTTTTGCATGAGTTGTTGCAGGAAGCTGGAAGTTGGGGAGCATGGATAGTAAGTAAGCTTAGTGTTATCTAAAAGATAAAAACAGTGGGTTCGTGTTTGAGTCAGTGTCAGGCCTGTGTATTATGTTGGATGGTGATGGAGTCAGTGTCAGGCTTGCGTTTTCTGTTGGATGGTGATGGAGTCAGTGTCAGGCGTGCGTTTTCTGTTGGATGGTGATGGAGTCAGTGTCAGGCGTGTGTTTTCTGTTGGATGGTGATAGAGTCAGTGTCAGGCGTGTGTTTTCTGTTGGATGGTGATGGAGTCAGTGTCAGGCGTGCGTTTTCTGTTGGATGGTGATAGAGTCAGTGTCAGGCGTGTGTTTTCTGTTGGATGGTGATGGAGTCAGTGTCAGGCGTGCGTTTTCTGTTGGATGGTGATGGAGTCAGTCGTCAGGGTGGTGATTTTTTTAAGATGGGAACGTAAACTTGTGGCGTTTCCATCTTTAGCCCCGGCTTGTTTACCGTACGGCTTACAAGTTATTTCTTCCAGGTTCTCCGGCGTCCCCTTATTCCCCCATTCGGTTTCAAACCAAAGAATCGCCAAATAGTAACATTTCGCATTCATCTTCCTAACGAGAGCAGACATCTTTCCAACGTTTTGCCACCGAGTCAGGCACTTCGACGGGCTACAACAATGCGGTGAAGCGTAGAGAGAAAAAGCAAGAGAGAAAGAGAGAGAGACTGAATATGGCGCCAAGATTCACAACAACAGCCGTTGCATAATTGAATACCATCTTATCGCGGGACACATGAGGCTCAGCCGATATCGGGTTGCATGATAACATTGTCATATCGCCCAAGCCTAGCATGCACGCACACACACACACACGTGCATTTCACACTCACTCACACCCCTTGAGGTAACAGCCAGGAATCCAACAGCCTCGTAATGTACCGTCTACCTATAGCCATCTGGCGAGCGGGAAGACAATAGAGGAACCCGACACCAGGCTTGGACCACGTTGCAGCGTATTGTTCACGATACTAATACGAGGGTTTCATCTTCCTCCGAGTCCTCGCTGCGTGACACAAGGCGCAGAGCCGTCGGCTCAGGAGCACAAAGACACGCTCGCCACGGGCCGCGAGTGAAACTCTCAGCGTTTAGGCCCCACTGTGAAGATGAGACTCAAGTGTGGTGCGTGTGGGGAAAATGAGACGATGACTATCCGGAGTGTCTGCTGGTTTTTTGACGAGTTCAATTTAAGACTTGTTAAGGTCACCATGGCGACAGTGAACTGCACTTGCGCGCCCATATGAATTCTCGCACGTTCCACGCGAGCTCTCAGCCGGCGCACCAAGCTGCCGGTAGCCTTCCCAGTAGACGACTTGAATACAAAAACGTTTCATATATTTATTATTATTTCATCTCCCGACAGCCGCTGCCCCCCCCCCAAAAAAATATGTAATACTTGTGCAAATGAAATGTTAATACCTTTTAATCTTAGCACGCGTCGTCCCACATGTGGGCCCTCTTGAGTAGGGTTGGGCACCGAAAACCGGTTCTAATTAGGAACCGGTTCCTAACTTCCGGTTCTGGAAAAATTCTTAGAATATTTTTTTTTTTTACTTAGTTAACACTTTAATCGCCATGGGTTAAATTCATAATTTACCATCCCTCGCCAGCTCTATTTGTCTATGGAGAAGTTCCCCTTATTTGCAGGGCTATAACTTTTTAAATTCTATTGCTAAATTGCCATTATTATGGCCCATTCAATGTCCTATATGTATTGTTCAGGGTGTAGCAACGTTAAACTTTTTCATTCACATATTCATACTAAAATATGGTCTAAAGTATAAGTATGTTTTTATCGTTTTCTGCAGCTTTCTTCAGAACGTGATTTATAGCCCTAAATGCATTATATTGATGATCAAATACAGTTTGGTAGGAATCTGTGCGAGATAAAAAAATTCAACTGGACGTGGTTCTAGAAGTTTCTACGCATCATCTGATGATGACCGGATGGGCGGGGGATCGTTTATAATTCCGTGGGCAGCGTTAGATGATTCATCTAGTGTGGGTCATATGTTCATCAGATCAGTTAGTATAGAAGACGTTAGAATATAACGCTGAATCTTACCGTGGCTTCCTCGCGCCGCTGGCAGATGAGCGTGGAACAGAATTTTTTTCTATTATGGGATGGAGAAATGCCCGATCCATTTCCAGGTTGTATAATAGTATATACGTCCAAATCATGTTGTTTTTTCGAGTTATTTGCACCGATCGATGTTCACTGTGTCAATACGGAGTCTCTCTAACGATAGCGAGTGCCCGGACCACATATGGATGAGCACTACCGGTTCAAAGGTTAATTTCCGACAGGGTTGTAGCCAATGAGTGAGCTTTGCAATGATACCCCATGTGGGGATGTGCGAATCAGGGATCAAGGTGAAAAGTCACAAGGGAAAACCGGAAGAGAAAAAAAAAGCTGAATTAATTTAAGTCAATGAGGAAATGGTTTACTGGAGAGCTTTTTTTTTTTTTTTTTTTTTTTTTTAACAGTTTACCAAAATCGCTCCTAATCACTCATTTCTGAACGGATTTCTTGGAAATTTGTACATACCAATGTTTTTGTAAATACTATATTTGGATATTGCAACTACTACAGAAAAACATGAGTAACAAGTTTTTCTACAACTCAAGTTCAGATCAATGTTACTCTATTTCACTAAAAGTGATCTCTCTTTATTGTATCAGAAAGTATAAAGTATAGTATTTTAGTTTACAAAAAAAGTATGCAGTCCTCAAAAACGTCCAAATCATGTTGTTTTTTCGAGTTATTTGCACCGATCGATGTTCACTGTGTCAATACGGAGTCTCTCTAACGATAGCGAGTGCCCGGACCACATATGGATGAGCACTACCGGTTCAAAGGTTAATTTCCGGCTGGCGATCTGCCGATCGGCCACCAGGTGGCGCTCTTGAACCGCTAGAGAGTTGAGTGGATCTTTGCAGTGTGTCTCAGGGCTCCGGAAAGGAAATATGATTTCGATGACAGATTTTTGAAATATTGACATCAAAGACGAGTTACGGCGTCTTCGGCAGAATGAGCATGGCTAGGAATGACGTGTAAACTCGTCCACGGCGATCATAGTGTTAATTAATACCCTAGTTACAGTACAGCAACCAAATTACACTGTATCAAGTCAGCTGAAAATGTGAATAGTATGAAAAAAATGTTAAATTTTCAAAAAAAATATAATTCTCCTGCGAAATAAGCTGTGACCTGCACCTCAAAGAATCGGAATCGAGAATCGTTCAGAACAGGAATCGATATGGAGAATCGGAACCAGAATCGTTAAAATCCAAACGATTCCCAACCCTACTCTTGAGGACGATTTGCCCACCGGCGCGATAGGGATGGGTACCGAATTCGGTACTTTTGAGGTGCCGAACCGAAACACGTCGGTACTACCGAGTATCGATTCAAGTGAGATACCAAAAAATAAAAAATAAAAAAAAACACACCTTTTTTCTTTTCATGTCAACATTCACACGCACAATATACGCTTACCTAGGATTTGACTTGATTCAACAACAAAGCAGTCGGAGCAATGGCAAGCCGAAAACTGTCGAAATTGTAGTTATTTGAAGTTTGGATTTTATTTTTCACGACTGAGGTAGGTAAATTACATTTCTTGAGACTAAAGTACCGAAAAAAGGTACCGTTGGGTACCAGTATCGATTCACAGGTACCGGTACCGTATCGGTTCAAATGTGAAAGGTACCCATCCCTACGACGAGATGTGCCACTTTGCCGGCTAGGGTCTACATTTTTTTTATACTATATAGAGAATTAAAGGCCTATTTGTTGCCTGTCGATAGCCCTTTCGGGCGACAAAATTCGTTCAGCGGTTCTCGAGTTACATGCCGATAATGTGAGGCGTGCGCCAAAGTACACGGCAGAGCTTTTTTTCTTTTTTTATTACCACCACCGACTCCCGGGGCTCCGTCAATCATTTGGTGATCTCGGATATTATTGGACAGGGTTGTAGCCAATGAGTGAGCTTTGCAATGATACCCCATGTGGGGATGTGCGAATCAGGGATCAAGGTGAAAAGTCACAAGGGAAAACCGGAAGAGAAAAAAAAGCTGAATTAATTTAAGTCAATGAGGAAATGGTTTACTGGAGAGCTTTTTTTTTTTTTTTTTTTTTTTTTTAACAGTTTACCAAAATCGCTCCTAATCACTCATTTCTGAACGGATTTCTTGGAAATTTGTACATACCAATGTTTTTGTAAATACTATATTTGGATATTGCAACTACTACAGAAAAACATGAGTAACAAGTTTTTCTACAACTCAAGTTCAGATCAATGTTACTCTATTTCACTAAAAGTGATCTCTCTTTATTGTATCAGAAAGTATAAAGTATAGTATTTTAGTTTACAAAAAAAGTATGCAGTCCTCAAAAACGAAAACAAAAATGGCCACTTTTCTGCCCGCATGTTAAGAGATTAAGGCCTTAAATTGAGAATTATGAATGTAAGACTTTTTAAGACTCTGCAGATACCCTGCTATCCTACTGACCAGACCAACATTAAACCATCGTGGCCTCTGTGGGGAGTGTCAACGTAGGAGTATCAATAACAAGACAGCCATTATGTGCTTCAGTCACGCCACCTGGACAAGTGGATAGATAGCCATTAGGCACATGACCTAATACAATGTGAATACTAGGCTTGGAGTGATAGGATGATGTTATCGTTTACGTATTGTGCACGTGGCCTACGGTAGCCTCAACTGTGCAACAATATGAGTTACCATAGCTGCAAACAACTCGGCACACACAACCAGTCCAAGTACAGTATATCCAACGGAACAATCACCAAATGGTTTAGTCAGGGTTCAAGTCCCTCCACCCAAACCCATGGTCTCTCAGCTGCAGGGTGAGATAATACCACATGGTGTCAACCTCATTACACCACCAGACACATACTACTGAGCGCAAACGTTCGGTCCTGCGTTTGTTACGTTGGCATTAAAATTCTAAATCAGCATTCGAATTTAAAACGTTTAATAATTTTTTTTTTTTATATATATTATTTTTATGAGTCTATTCATTCTGTTTAAACCAATGGTGTTTTTCTTTGAAATTGCAGATAAAGATTAGGATACTAACTAATATAATAGTATTAAAACTTATATTCAAGTTATATTATCAAGTTATATTCATTAGAAAGTTGATTTAATAATAAAAAAAATACTAATTTAATCAGATTAATCACTTTATTCAAATTGAGGATTTAGTTGAGGATATTTATTATAAAAAATAATAATAATAAAATAAACCTTTTTTTATTGACTTAAATTTTTTCAAATTAAAAACAACTGTTCAAACGTCCGTTCGAAAAAACCCTGACGAAGTTTGAAGCCCAAAAACAGGCTTCGGGGACAGCTCTACTGTATATACACACACAGACACAGACACACAGACAGACTGACCCACACACAGGGCTATGTTTTGGCTGGGCCTTTGTGGGCTTGGGGTGAATTGTGGTGACAGTGCAGTAAATGGGACATTCAGAGCTGCAGACACTAAGCTCTGTTTTCATTCAAACAGGCCTGCTGGGGGGGGGGGGGGGGGGGGGGTTCTCCATGCAGGGTGAATGGGGACTGATGTACGGAGGCAGGACAGACCATGTGAACTAGCGATGGAACACGAAGAATAAAACGGACTTAAAAAGTCAGTGATGTTTTAAAACGTGTCCTACTGAAATATAAAAGGCAGATGAGGGTAGGGTTGGGCATCGTTTGGATTTGAACGATTCCGGTTCCGATTCTCCATTTCGATTCCTGTTCTAAACGATTCTCGCTTCCGATTCTTTGAGGTGCAGGTCAAAACAGGTCACAGCTTATTTCGCAGGAGATATATATAATATATTTTTTTTTATCTTAAAATTTTTTTCATACTATTCACATTGTCAGTTGACTTGATACAGTTTAATTTGGTTGCTGTACTGTAACTAGGGTATTAATTAACAAAGTAAAAATTAAAAATTAAATTAAGAATCGAAATTAAGAATCGAAATGCAAATAGGTTACTTCCGGTTCCAGAGCCGGAAGTTAGGAACCGGTTCCTATTAGAACCGGTTCTCGGTGCCCAACCCTAGATGAGGGAGGGTGGGAGAACCCACTCCAGTACTAATAATGACATTCCACTTCAATATCCACAACAATATTCGAACAAACGGCAGGACAACTATATACTACGACACACCATTTCTTGTGGATTGGTAACAGCACACGCAAATTGCAACTAGAGACATTTTAGATGTTATTCTTGTGCAATTTGATCAATGAGGTGGACACATCCTGCTTATAGGCTACAAATGGACGACTTAGACAGCATACCTATGTTGCAATTGTATGAACAACGTACGACGTATATCATATGCCAGTCTGTATAATGACAATACATTTGAATCTAATCTAATGTAGAGTTATTCTAAGTGCAGTAGAGTGATGATGTATAACGTGGGATTGTCCAGGCAGGATGAGAGGCCCTAGCAAAAAGGTTAAAAAAGGATGCCACTGGGCGGTCAGGTGGCGTAACGGAGATTGCGTTCGTCACCAAATCCCGGAGTGGCTAGATTCGCCTGTTCGAATCCAGCTCACAGCTCCGGGGTTGTGACCAGCTTGGCTGGCCGTTCACACTAATACAATTGGCTGTATTAGAGGGTGGGAAAGCTGGCGGGGTGGGTCCGGGTCGTTGTAAACAGCGACTCCTACAGTTCGGTCGGGGCGCCTGCTAAGCGTGGATAGGACTTGAGTAGGATAGTGTGATCCTTCCACACGCTACGCCCTCTCAATGAGAATCCGCGCTGCCAGGTGAAAAGAAGCGGTTGATTGGCTGGACGTGTGTCGGAGGAAGCACGTGGTAGCCTCCACTCTCCCAGACCGACTGTGGGGGGTAAGTGCGCAGCGACCAGGAAGGGGATTGGGAATTGGCATAACGACTAACATTGGGATGGGAGAAAATGGAGGGGGAAAAAGATAAAAAAAAAAAAAAAAAAAAAAAAAGGGATGCCACTATGTTTTAAGTCTCTTGACTTTAAGCCCAGCTACTTCACTGTTGATCTCCATCCTTTATAAGCCCTCCCCCCTCCCTCCCAGGCCTCATCCTGAGGAGATGCTGTTGATCCCCTCACCTGCAATGCACCAGGGCTCCAAGTCAAAAACAAGAGGGCCTGCCAGCGCCGTGCCCCACCCCTCCTCCTCCACCCCTTTTCCTGGGTAAAAAAGAAAAATCCATCTCCCCCACCCTGTGGTTCCCAGGCCCTCTGTTCCTCAGTGTCAGCAGTTCTGAGCCCGCCGCCCCGGGGCTTTTAATGTGCTATTAGATCAACTATCGATCAGCCGCTGGCTCAGATGACTGGAACAAGTGTCGGACAGGTAGCTAGCCGGACTATCTCGCGACCTGGGCGCCTCCATCGGGGGGCGCCGTCCGTCCGTCAGGCAGGGGGAACGGGGGGGGGGGGGGGGGGGGGGGCAGGTGGACCGGGTCTTACCCCCGCGGCCGAATCCGCGTCGCCCTGATATATATACGACGCCGTCGATTGATGGAGAGATCCGGCAGAGTCTTTCGTGAAGGATTATAGATCTCCGATATGGCTACAAACAAAGTGAGGATCGGATAGCCTTACATGCCTGGTCGGGTCTGCGAACGGCGGCCCGTTGATGATGAAGACCCCGGGTCCGATGACATCCCCCCGAACCGGAGCCTTTGATCACATCGCCGTGACATTGTACGTTTCTGTGCCGCGCGAGACAACACGCCGCCGCTACCAAATAGCGACTCTCGAGGGTTAGCCTGCCTCGCGTCCCAGCCGAGCGTAGACTAGACTAGAGTCTCCTCTGGCAATCTCATTGTTTCCCTCGCCCCCTGCTCTGTTCAAGTTAATGCATTCATATATATTCAGAGGAAGCAGAGAGAGGAGGAAGAGCGAGAGGATGAAGATGATGAGGATGAGGTTGAGGATGATGAGGACGGCGTGGACAAAGGTCTGACTCTACCGAGCGACGCTGCGCTGCACAGAGGAGAGGAAGGGAGTGACTCACGGCGCCGCGGCCGGCTCAGACACACGGAGGGAGCCGCGTATATAACCTTCCATTAAGCGCGGCGTAAATACACACTCCGCAGATACTCGTGGATGATGCACATTTGCACCGACGGCTCCATCCGGTTCTATATTTAATGGCTAACGAGGGCGAGGCTAAGGGGGGGGGGGGGGGGGGGGGAGAGATGAGGCTGCCGGTGATCCTTTAGAGGCGAGCTGCTGACTGACCCCTGACCCCTGACCCCTGGGGGGGGGGTACAGCCTGTCAGGATCACGTCTCCCACTCACTCCCTCCCTCCCTCCCCCTATCCCTCTCCCATGGGGAACACGCCCGGCCTGCCGGCCTTATCTTCAGCAAGCAGCATTAGACAGAAACACAATACCAGATACTTCCTGCCTCCGAGTCTCCTCTTCCACCCCCCCCCCCCCCCGCCCCCCCGGCCTTAAGACGGGACACTGGCGCTAGTAGTAGGCACAAGTCGGGTCGTCCCGCCTCACCTTGGCGAAGACACAGATGGAGTGCGAGTGGTTCGGAGAGCGTGTAACACGGCCCGCGGAGCACGAGTCGATGTCGAGTGCGCAACACGACCCCATACTGTCACGCGGCGATCCGATGACCTCATCATAGGCCCTTCGCCTCAGCCTATGGGATGTCTCCGCACGGGCGCCTCCAAGAATAGAGATAAAACGGAATAGAAATTGAGCGTGGAGTGGATCCGAGAAGCGAACGAACGCTCATGGGGGGGGAGTAGCTTTGAAGCGCAAGGATCAAATGGGGGGGGGGGGGGGGGGGGGGGGGGGGGGGGGGGGGGGGGCGCTTGACGCATTGGTCGGGTGTGGGCTGCTGCTGCTGCGATGGGAGGCGGGTTTGTAGCCCGTTTCATGTGCGTGCTCGATTCGGAAAAAGGTGGGCGTGCGAATGGGTGCAAAGCTGAACGACGAGCGCGGCCTTCTCGTTAGGGGGAAGAGATTGTGCTCGAGATCGTCTTGATTCGCGGAGCTCAGAGGGCGAGGTTGTACCCGGAAAAAAGGCCTCTTCAAAAGCCGTATCCCAATTACAAAAGGAGGGAGATGGAGAAGCTAATACACACACACACACGCACATTGACGATTGTTTGTAATCAAAGACTCTCCTACAAAAAAAAATAAATAAAAATGGGCCAGCAGGATGAGCAGATAAGTAACTCTAGGCCGGTCAGCACCGTCCGTGTATGAACATGTTCACGGCTCGCCTGGCACGCGAACACACACGGAAAAACAAGCATACTTGGGGCACTGCTTTTTGTTGCCTCATAAAAAGGAGTCAGGAATAGGAGCGGGCAGGCCCCATAGTCGCACAAGAGCAACAACCCTACATTTATCCAATTCACCAGTGGGCGGAATGAAACTACAGCACGCTGCCTGGCTGCACAGGGAGACAAGGGGGTGTGCAACGAACACAACAAACACTGAGCGAGAGGCAGACTGGCCCCTGGTGCAGCCACTGCACTGGGAGGGCTGGGCAGAATCACCCCACGATACCATATCATATCATCACAATACTGTAATATCACAATATTGTGATTTATTACCTTTTTTCAAATGCACATTATATCCCCAATGGAAAATCAACTTCTGCAATACAAATATATATACTAGACTACTATATATATATACTATACTACTATATATACTAGATCTATCAATAAAATATATATACTAGACTATTATATACTAGATATATCAATAAAATATATATACTAGACTACTATATATATATATATACACTATACTACTATATATACTAGATCTATCAATAAAATATATATACTAGACTATTATATACTAGATATATCAATAAAATATATATACTAGACTACTAGATACTATACTACTATATATATAAATAAAAAAATATATAGACTACTAGATAATATCGATCGATTAGTCGACTATTCGAGGTCAGCCCTAGTAGGGGGTAGAAGGCTTGGAGGATAGGGCTGTTGTTTTTCAAACCGAGGAAAAGGTGTATACGCACAGGAGGAATCCCCATTGAGGTTCAACCGCCAGTATAGATATAGTTTAAATGGTGCATTTATATAGTGCTTTTATCCAAAGCGCTTTACAATTTCTTTGTTCCTCACACATTCAGCCATTCACTCACACATCGATGGCGGAGGCAAACATGCAAGGAGCGTTCTACCTCCTGAGCCACTGTCGCCCTTAGCTACAGGAATTCAGTTTCGGTATAGAAAGTGCACAAGAAAGAAGCACTGAGGAAGAAGTGAAGAAGGAGACGGAACATTCAGAGCAACACAACATATGGATGTAGAAGGATTCAACTGAGGGGGGGGCACCAACGACGCCCTGTTCATAATGCAGTTTGTGTAGTGAGTGACTCTGATTACGACACCAAACTATGATGGATGATGTGAGGAGACGACTCTGAACGACGGCAGTGAAGAACCGCGTGACAAGTGGAAGTTTAACCACAGACAGATTTATTTTTGATCCGTCTGGAAATACAGGTGGTGTTGCTGATGAGGTGGTTCTGCACGAGTATTCCATTAGTTATCGATGAAAGTTCTAAGGAGTTGTGTGACGGGTTGGCAGATAGTCTATATGAATAGGGTTTTATTTATTGTTTTTCAGATGCCGGGAGTCTATGATTACTTCCCTGGTTCCCTGGAGTTGAACAGGAGGGCATCATCTTTGCACCCAGGATGGGCATGATGAGTAATGTTTTCCCAGATCGAGTACTCGCATGAATTACTTGAGTAGTGGTCGAGCAATTGTTTTATCTATTTTTGGAACTAATCTTAATAAAGCGCAGCAGCAATAACAATATTTTATTATGCGTCGCTCGTCCGTGGACATAATGCACAGCGATATACCCGATGCTTAATGCATATCGTCAGTCAAAAACCATCGGTTACCATTTGTAATAATTACATTACCTCCACTCATGGCACGGCGTGTCCGTATCAATAGTCTATGAACACTACGCAAAGTGGGCGACATGATGTCTGCCCAATTTGGAAATGCACAAACACGAACCGCTGTTTTTATCTTTTAGATAACGCTAAGCTAACAAACTTTTTTGTGGTCATGTTGAAGTGTACTCCATTTGGTGAATAAACTAGCACCCACAAAAACCACTCGAGTTCGGTTGAAACTAGAGCATAATTATGGCAAATACTTGAGGAATGGATTACTCACGCCCATCCCTAATATGAATAGGGGTTTTATTTTATTTTTAAAATCAAGAGTTTCAAGTCAAGAGTTTTATTTGTTTGGGACAGTCGTTGACTTAGAGAGCACTAAGATATACCAGGGCTGTCCCGGTTACCTTTTTTTGAACCATTAGTAATTGATTATCTTAAACCCTGCACACCTTTCTTGATCCTCCAATCATAAACCGTCGCTTCCCTCTGACCGACTTTGTGATTGGAGGATCAAAACAAGTGGGTTGGGTTTGATGTCAATTATCAGCTAATATAATCAAAGCTTCATTCTTCTTTCATAGTTTCAACGCAGCGAGTAAATCAAAGTAAAAAAAAAAGATAAAAGAGTAAAGGTTTCAAAGCAGCAAATAAACCAGAGTAGAAAAAGAGAAAGAATTTAATAATGAATTTGTGATTTTGACATTGATTACCATGGCAGTGATTGAAGCTTGGGAGCCGGTCAGCCCTACTGTGTAATATATACCCTTCTACACCGAAAACAAATCCCTTGCTGACTTTGAAGTTATAACTTCAATAAAACACAAGTTTTTTTTTTTTTTGGCAGTTTAGAGATGACTCTCCCCAGAGCTTTTTTAGCGGAAGCACAACACCTCTCCAATAATACAAATATATTTATATTTAATAAAACATCAGACTCCGACCTCTGGTGCTCAGCCAAACCTGGTAGGTTTACATTCTAGAGATGGGCGCGAGTAATTGACCTGTCTCAAACCCTGCCCCTTTTCTTGATCCTCCAATCACAACTGTCGCTTACCTCGGACAAACCAAGTTTGTCCGAGGTAAGCGACAGTTGTGATTGGAGGATCAAGAAAAGGGGCAGGGTTTGAGACAGGTCCATTGAATAGTTGAAACTGTTTTTGAGGGGTGCTCGGTTTTTTTTTTCCTTCATTTGGTTACCACCAAAATACGTCCAACAAATGTGCCCGTTTGTACCAATTAAAACAGAAATATTGCAGTTGTTGCAGGAAACTAGAAGCTGTGGAGCATGGATAGTACACTTAGTTAGCTTAGATAATAAGATAATAACAGTGACTTGTTGTGTTTGTGAATTTCCAAATAGTGCCAACAACATTTGGAACCCACTTTGCGTAGCGTTCGTAGACTAGTATTGAATACATGCCTTTCCATGAGTGGAGCAATAAAATAAGATCTCAATATAAGAAAGATAAACAGTGTGTGAACAAAAGGTGCAGCGTCTGTCTGTATGCCAGTTTTATTATACAATAAATATAGGCAATAAGAAATTTGAATCTGAATATATACTATGAGTAAGAGTAAACAGTATACACAAGGTGCAGTATAGACAAGGTGCAGTATACACAAGGTGCAGTATACACAAGGTGCAGTATACACAAGGTGCAGTATAGACAAGGTGCAGTATACACAAGGTGCAGTATACACAAGGTGCAGTATACACAAGGTGCAGTATACACAAGGTGCAGTATAGACAAGGTGCAGTATACACAAGGTGCAGTATAGACAAGGTGCAGTATACACAAGGTGCAGTATACACAAGGTGCAGTATACACAAGGTGCAGTATACACAAGGTGCAGTATACACAAGGTGCAGTATACACAAGGTGCAGTATACACAAGGTGCAGTATACATACAAGGTGCAGTATACACAAGGTGCAGTATACACAAGGTGCAGTATACACAAGGTGCAGTATAGACAAGGTGCAGTATACACAAGGTGCAGTATACACAAGGTACCCTAACTGGCAAGTTGTGGCAACCAAAAGCAACCATGTGGACCAGACACCTAGAGGTGGTCGTGAAGCCGGCTAGGTTTTCCTATTGCTTCCTCTTCTTCCAAGGCAGAGAGACGCCTCGGACAAAAGGCTCAGTGCCCCAGCAAGGCTGTGACTTTGGGTCCCTGGGTTGAACAATGGGGAATAATGAGTGTCCACGCACTAGAGGTGATTGATTGCCTCTTGGTTTTAGGCCCAGCCTGCCCCCTGGAGAGTGATGGACAGCTCATCAGACAGATGGCCTGCGCGAGGGGAGGGCCATGACCGGCGTGTCTTCCCACCCAGAGCCTGGACAGATGTCTTCCAAGAGCCTGGAGGATGGACAGATGTCTTCCCAGAGCCTGGAGGACAGACAGTCGCAAGGTCTCATCTCTAATCAGTAGAAGGGTTGGCGAGATGGCTGGAGAGATGATGGGAGGAACGGACGGACAGATGGGGCGGGGCGTGGTCAGCGGTGTGAACTAGGGATGCACCGATCAGACTTTTTCAGTCCCGACACCGATACCACCGATTCAGTCCCGATCCGATACCCATTGTTCAATTAGGCCTAACAAAATTAATAGTTGGTTTCAGGTTGGTTGTCAGTTTGGCCATGGGTAGGTAGGGAATTTATTTTATTTTTTTATTTTATTCTTTCCCACGGCGACTATGGATAGGGAATTTCTTTCTTTAATTAAAATGTTCACAACAACATGGATGCATGTACTCTGCCAGCATGTTTAATATCCATAATACTAAATGTTTGACTAAGATTTCTATGAAACTTTATTCAAATTTTTTTTTTTTTTTATAATTTTTTATAATTTTTTTTAAAAACTCATAAAATATATTGGGTCGCACCTAAATCGGCAGGGTCGGTCGGCAACCTGAAACCAACTATTAATTTTGTTAGGCCTTAATAAACGGTATGCCTCACTGTGTGGAAGAGACTGGGATCATTCTTTTGTGCAAGGCAATATCAAGCTTGACTTAAAACATTACTTTCCTAAATTAGTGAAACAAAATGTAACAAATTGACACAGATATAAATGTACTGAAGTTATTTCTTATTTTATTTCTTACTATAAAAAAACGAAAAAATTCAAATCCGATATTTTCTTCTTTTTTTTTATACCCGATCAAGCTATTTCAGTCATATCGGGGCCAATATCCGATATCAATATCGGAGCATCCCTAGTGTGAACTAGTCCAATCAGGAGGAGCCAATAAAAGCATAGGCAAATGCAGCTCAAACACAAACACACATAATCCACTCCAATCCGCGCTCTATGCAGATATAGACCCCAACTCAGACAGACCTGAGCTTAGAATGAACACTTCTAAACTGAATCCTTCACACAAAAGGATCATAAGGAAACACTGACTGACACATCACAAGAAAACACACAGACTGAGCTTTGGACAAAAACAGTGCGTGGCCACTTCAGGCAGGCAGGCAGGCAGGCAGGCAGGCAGGCAGGCAGGCAGGCACACAGCGGCAAGGCCCAGAAACCAAGCTGCAGTCTTGTGATCCTTGTCCTGCATTTTTCATGAGGCTCACTCTCTCTCTGTTGCTGCCGTGGACGAGCATCTCCACTCCTCCACCCCCACCCCTCCACCCATATACCCCCAGCTCCACTCCTCCACCCCCACCCCTCCACTCCTCCAGTCCCACTCCTCCAGCCCGACCCCTATCCCCCACTCACACCCTTCCATTCTCCACTTGCACAACCTGAAGGTAGGCACTTCCGGATGACTTCCGGTTGCGAATGGTACTTCCTGTCCCATCCAAATACATTGTTTTTAGCTACTTTTCTCCCGTTATTTAAACAACTTTGTCGTCACAGAGAGGCAATGAAGCGTTTGTATTATTATAGTATAGAATGTATTTAATAAGCAAACGTTTGTCAGCAGGGTTTTTGGGCTGTATTTCATGTAAAAACGTTTACTGTTAGTTTACTTGCTCACGCTAATTAAGGCTAATGCTGGCTAACAGAAGCTAGCGCAAGAAACGACGCCGCAAAGTATTGTTTATAGTGCATTTCTTGCCACCTTATAGCATTAAACATTTGTATGACAGTCTATAATGCTCCCGTGAGGTTTTTCCGGACGTTTTGGTAATGATTTTCACTATAAAATCATATTTCTAAATGACAGGAAGTTGATAAACTGGCCGGAATAGCTTTGAGCTAACGATCTTTGCCGATGCATTCCATTCTAAACGTAACGTTAGTTGTTCAAAACATTACCTGTCTATATAATTAGTTCCTCAACGTTATATAGACAGGTAATGTTTTGTAAACTAACTGCAGCCTGCTACAGTTAGAAGCCAACGTTAGCCAGCAAGCTGCAGCCTGCTACAGTTAGAAGGTAACGTTAGCCAGCAAGCTGCAGCCTGCTACAGTTAGAAGCCAACGTTAGCCAGCAAGCTGCAGCCTGCTACAGTTAGAAGGTAACGTTAGCCAGCAAGCTGCAGCCTGCAACAGTTAGAAGCTAACGTTAGCCAGCAAGCTGCAGCCTGCTACAGTTAGAAGCTAATGTTGAGGAACAAATGTGATTTTATAGTGAAAATCATTACCAAAACGTCCGGAAAAACCTAACAGGAGCATTATGGACTGTCATACAAATGTACAAATGCTATAAGGTGGCAAGAAATGCACTATGAACAATACCTTGCGGCGTCGTTTCTTGCGCTAGCTTCTGTTAGCCAGCATTAGCCTTAATTAGCGTGAGCAAGTAAACTAACAGTAAACGTTTTTACATGAAATACAGCCCAAAAACCCTGCTGACAAACGTTTGCTTATTAAATACATTCTATACTATAATAATACAAACGCTTCATTGCCTCTCTGTGACGACAAAGTTGTTTAAATAACGGGAGAAAAGTAGCTAAAAACAATGTATTTGGATGGGACAGGAAGTACCATTCGCAACCGGAAGTCAGCCGGAAGTGCCTACCTTCAGGTTGTGCAAGTGGAGAATACCCCCAGCTCCACTCCTCCACCTCCAGCCCCACTCCTCCATACAGAAATAAGCACAAAAAAGGCATACAAATTTACAATAAGACAACAAGGCGAGACAAAAGTAAGGATAACAATTAATTAAAACATACATGTACAACTTGATTGACATCAAGGTTTTAAACTCTGGGGCGGCTGGGTGGTGCAGCGGACATTGCGCTCGTCACCAACGCAAGAGACACCGGGTTCGAATCCGGCTGTCGGCGTTGCCTCCGGCTTGGGCCGGCCGTCATACTAACTCAATTGGCAGAGTTAGCGGGTGGGAAGTCGAAGGGTGGTAGTCTGGTCGTTGTTAACGACTCCTACAGGTCGGTTGGGGCGCCTGCACAGCAAAGTCAGGAAAATGGCGGGGGCAGTGTGAGCCTCCCACACGTTACTCCTCGCCAAATGAGAGTCCGCGCTGTCAGGTGAAAAGATGTGACAGGCTGTCTCCACATGTATCGGAGGGGACATGTGATGCAAGGCTTCTATCCTCCCTACAACCGGCCAGTGGGGGGCATATGCGAGCAACAATCAGGACAGGGGAGGGAGAATTGGCACGAGGGGTCAATTGGGATGGGGAGAAAAATCACAGAAAAAAAGAGAAAAAAGTAGATACAAAAAAAAGTTTTAAACTCTGCAACAGAGGGGAGAATCTCAAGCTTGTAAGGACATTCCATGAGCTAGAAGTGCATCATAGCAATGATCATCATAGCCCTGTTCTGAGCAAACTCTATGGACCTTAAGGACCAGCCAGTCACTAGAACGGGTTCCAAAATTCCATTCAAATAACGACGTAGTATAAAGGAGGTAGCTCCTTATGTGGCTATGGACAAAGCGCTGGGTGGGGGGGGCCCTCTCCCCAAAACATCTCCCCACCTTGAACCTCCGCTGGTCCGAGAGTAGTGTTGTCCAAAATATCTATTTTTCCGATACATATAGATTCTGAATATTTAAAACGGTTTCAATACTCATTTCCCGCAATATCGATATTTAATTATTAATAAAAAAAGAAAAAGTTGCATTGTTTATTTCAATACCTGTAATAGTACAGTAGTCCACACACACACACACGTGCATTCAGTTAAATTGGAATATGACTAATACAAACAGTTCAGTTTGTCAGGTACATGCAACACCGATTACAGTGTTTACTTAATTTCTAAGATTATATCATTTAGTTATTTTGAAATTTGTGATCTAAAGATAAACAAAGGGTTTTAAAAGTGTTATATTTATCTTCTCTTATAGTACCAGAGAGAAGCTGAGGAGAATCAACCAGCAACAAAAGCAAAATTTATAAAACAAAATATATATATACACCGGTATATATTTTTTTTCTTTTTTTACATTTTAAGATTGAACCTTTTTCCCCCTGGTATCGAAAATGGTATTGAATATCGATGCTTTTCAAGGTATCGTATCGAAGTTCGAAATTCCAGTATCATGTAGGGGTGGGAATCACCAGTTTCATCATGATACGATACGATACGATATCGATTCTTTGGACAACGATACGATATTTGCCGATATCACAAAGTCTCTCACGATACAATACGATTAGATTAGATTCAGGTGCCTGCAATCGATATGAGATGATATCATATGCCCATTTAACACAATCAGTAACATTTAGATCAACTAAAAAAAGGTAACGAAAATATCATTTGACATTTGTATTTTTGAGCTCTTCCAGACATTTAAAGGAAAATCAATCTATTGTTTTTAATACAAATAGACCTCCTGTTCACTGTAAAGTGCCACGTTTTGATATATTGAGCTTTAAACTTTAAGCTCCATTTTTTGGAACTCAAAACTCAACCTAAAACCCCTCCCTACCTCCCTCTCCCAAACCGTTCCTACAACAATTTGTTGATGTTGCATGATCATGTATAGGCCTACATTTATTATGTATTATATTGTTTATGTTTAAATAACATTTAAACATCAAACTCCTCTGACCTCATCTGGTCTTTCCAAAGACACGCGCGCACACACACAGAAAGGGAGAATGCTATGCTGTAACGTCTACACACACGGAGTTACTGCTGTTGTTCTTGGGCGGATATGAGACTCACCACAGGATTTTCAAAATAAGAGTATCGATATGAATCGATCTTATTACATTGCATCGATCCGATTCGATCGTTGATAATTACATCGATGTATCGTCCCACCCCTAGTATCATGACAACACTATCCGAGATTTTTTTCTTCTTTTTTTCTTTTTTTCTTTGAGAAATATTTAATTAGCATATTTTTATCATCAGAAGCATGAATAGTCTCTCCACTACAATAAAAAATAAAGATAAATAAATAAACATCTAGACATGATTTTTGAACGTTAACAGTAGGCTACCGGATAGCCGCTAAAACGCGAATCAGTTGACTATCACTTGCTGTAGCTAGCCTAGCACGCTAGTTAACTTTCTCGGCTCGTCTGCAGTCAGCCGCCAGAGGCGAAAATGTGTGACAAACGAAAAGGAGATGACGGCAGCTCATCTGCAAAAAAAGTTAGGACCTACAGCAATTGCGAAAATTACATCACCATGGGCTTCACTGAGGGACCAGACAAACAACCTGAGTGTGTGATTTGTGGAGAAAAGTTGGCAAACTCGAGCCTGAAGCCCAGCAAGCTGAAGAGACATCAGGCGTCTAAGCACCCAGAAACCGTTGGGAAGGATCCAGACTTTTTTCGGAGGAAAGAACAGTCTCTCAAGGCGAACAAGCCTGTTGATGTTAGAGTAGCGTGGAGCAGGGGTGGCAGTGATTTACAGAAGGCTACCGAAGCCTCCTTTGAGTGTTCGCTTTTAATTGCAAAAGCAAAGAAACCGCACAATATTGGCGAGCAGCTCATCAAACCAGCCTGCATCAAAATGGTTTAGAAACTGTGCGGCCCACAGGTGGCGGATAAACTAAAATCAGTACCACTCTCGAACAATGTAGTGAAAGACCGAATTGATAAGATGTCAAGTGATTGCGAGCAGCAGCTGTCAGAAAAGCTTAGAAAGGGTCCATTTGCCATACAACTTGATGAAACTACAACTGTCGCAGACGAGGCTGTGCTCATCGTTTATGTGCAATATATCGAAAATGAGGATCTGAAGCAGGACATTCTCATGTCAGTCAACCTTACTACCACCACTCGAGGTGAGGATATTTTTACTGCAGTGGATTCTTACTTCATTCAACATAAATGCAAACCGTTCACCATTAGGGCCTGATTTGAGAGGATGAATACAGGATTTGAATATTGGCCAACATTTTGAAATACATATGGTGAAAGATTAGATTTGTTGATTGAAGGCACAAGTCAAAGAAGCATAGTGGGTCTAATTATGATGCATATGCCTGTGTATAAGCAGTTTGTTATTAAAATGACAAAAAAAAGTATTTTATGGTATTTTATTAAGAGGGGGGGTCCAGGAATTTCATCAGAGATGTTTGGGGGTCCCTGGGGGAAAAAAGGTTGGGAACCCCTGAACTAGAGGGTGGGAGGAGCGCGAGGCCCTGAGACACGGGTACAGACAGCCAGACTGTCGGGTCAGTCGCGGATGAGACGCGGCCGCTATAGGAGAGGGAACCTCCGGGACGACGCGAGGCGGAGCCGGTATCACTCTGGGAAGAGGAAGATTCTATAGACCTCCTGGTTCCTCCCGGCCACGGCCACGCTGACGAGACGCAGGCACAAAGCCACGTCGTACCGGGAGAGGCGGGGCGGGAGAAGTAGGGCTGGATGAGGGCCAGAAAGCCACGTCACCCAACATGACCGACGCCCAACATCGCTCAACACAAGGGCTGACATCATCAAACGCCTAACCTCGTTCCCAGTTTTATCTCCGTGAGATAAAGCCTGGTAAAGAACTACTGCCGAAAGTGTGTATGGGGGTAGAATTTCTGGTGTATGTATTTTCCCCTGGACGCTGCATCCGATTTACGATTTACGAGCGTCTGCTTCCTTCTTTGTTTAGCTGGGGACTATAAACAGATCTGGGCTGACCGGAACGCCTGTGGCCTGCCCTGTACTTCCGTTTACACACTTTAGGAGGCATATCTTGTCCAGCCTACCAAATGCCTGACATCACCCAACCCAACTAATCCATACAGATGCAGGAGGAGAGGAGGAGAGGGTGGGAAGAATCTAGAATGGAAGGCTTAGATGCAGGATGTCTACTAGGTGTTGCTAGGGGGGACCGCACAAACAGACTGCTATTAATAGCACCACAATATGATGGGATTTTAAGGATTGTGAATACATCAGAACGTGTGGTGATGATTTGTTAAAAGGTGGGTCTACAGGCAGTTTCAGTCACTGTGTGCTCTGCATGCATCACGGAGGTTTACCACCGCCTCCCAGGGGCACCAGCAGCTTTAAGCTGCATTTTCTCTTTTTGTCCCCCTTTTAAAAACAATAAAAGGAATATTTCACACCCTCTAATCGGCAGGGGGTCTTCCACAGGCTCTGTGTTTCCGACGCAACCCCTGGAACGCAACTTGGCAGGACAAGAAGCAATGCGATTAGTTGTTAGAATTCAGGCTTGAATATTAACAACCAATCAGATTATTTTTCTTCTTCCTGCCAAGCGGTGTTGCTGGGGTTGCGTCGGAAAACTAACACCGCCGTCACATTCCTCGTCGAAGAGTACACAAGAGTGCCAAACCACCTGCCAGGAAATATTTATTATTATATTATTTATTTATTATCATTATTCTTCTTCTTTTAATACTGCTTCAAGCCTGCTGGTGTCTCTGGGGAGTCTGTGTGGAAAACCTTTGCGATGATCAATAAAAAAAAATCAACCTATAAAAGAATATATATATAAAACTATTCTAAATCGATTCTAACATTTTTAAATCGATGCAGTTGGATTCGTCACCTTAGGATCGATGCATTGTTACACCCCTACTGTATTATTATATAAATAATAAATAAATCGAGCACAATAAAAAAGTAGAGTAGGACCATAAGAAACAACAGTGAATGGAATAACATGTTAACAATGATACAGTATACTGTTTTGATATTTGGTATCGACCTCAATCAGAGTAATTGGTTACTCACGCCCATACCTATTGGGGGCGTGTGTAAAGATCATATCCCGTGTACAATAACCCTGATAAGCCCGTATCGCAGTTAAGAGAACACTGAATGAGGTCAATACCAAATATCAAAACAAGATACTGTATCATTGTTAACATGTTAGTCCATGGGCGGCTGATTGGCGCAGTGGGCAAGGCGCTCGCCACTAAAGCAGGAGACGCTGGGTTCGAGCCCAGTTCTCGGCGTTGCTACCGGCTTTCATACTAACACAATTGGCAAGTGTTAGAGGGTGGGAAAGCCGGTGGGTGGGGATTGGACGTTGTGGACAGCGAATCCTACAGGTCGGTTTGGTGACGCCGGTGCGGCGGAAGCAGGAAGTAGTGGGGGCAGCGTGAGCCTCCCACGCGTTACTCCCCGCCACCGAGAGTTCGAGCTGCTGCGGTGAAAAGATGTGACAGGCTGCCTCCTCGTGTTCCGGAGGGGACAGGTGATGCAAGGCTTCTGTCCTCACTACAACCGACCAGTGGGAGGCATAGTCTAGCAACGTTCAAGACAGGGGAGGGAAGAATTGGATCATACGAAATTGGGATGGGAGAAAAAATTGAAAAATGGGGAGAAAAAGTGGAGAAAAAAAATATGTTAGTCCATTCACTGTTTCTTACGGTCCGTCTTCAGTTCTCCATGACGGGTTAAATCTGCACTAAATATGGTGATAAAGATCATGATAACGCCGGTCTCTTCCCTCTAGATAAACATGGATACAGAGAGATCTGAAAGCAGAACATTAAAAGCTCATGTAAACATCTCTATCCAGAATAAGAGCTTGACCCATGACCTAGATATGAGGTCCGGATGCTGTGTGCACGTACACAGTAGTCACTAGGGATGCAAGGATAACCGATACCGGCATCAGATCTGGCCGGTACCAGGCTGAGACAGGATAATGGATCAATTACACCCCCCCCCCCCCCCAACACTGAATCCGATACCAAGAGTCACGTCATAAATCAAAGTGATGCAACTTCAATCTCTCCATTTCTGGCACGTGCCTGTTAAATCTATCGTAAAAAAAAGAAAAAAAATAGTCAAATTCATTATATACCCCATCTATATTCTCATCCAATAACCCGAAACTAATAGTCTACGTCCATTGTACTGCTGAGTAATGAATCAGACTGACTGATCAGCCACTCACTCAAGCTTAAGGCTCAGTATCTGCAGTGAAAAACTGCACCACAACTAGTAAATCACTGGTTGGTTGTTGTTGTTTTTTTCAGCACCAACCCCAGATGGGATGATGAAGAAGCGACGTGACTGAGAACTAAGGAGAGAGAGAGAGAGGAGGAGAGGGGGAGGGGGAGAGAGAGAAGGGAGTGAGAACAGAGGGCTGGACGGACGGATAGATCTTCCGATGCTTCAAACGTATGCTGATGAGTCAGGCAGCGGGGTCTGGGGTGTGATGGTGAATGATCTGACGGAAAGACCTGCTCACAGTACTGGGATCAGTGGCTGTCTCTGTGTGGGATGGTGTGTGTGTGTATGCCTGTGCCTAGTGAAAGGGGTAAGCGCGGATAAGGCGTATCAGAACGAAGGTGTATGTGTCATCTTTGACAGAAATACAATCACCCACCTACTTTCCCATCTCCTTTCCTACCTCCTGAACTCCCCAACGACGGCCGGCAAAAGCCTGCGATTGTACAGGCCTGATGGACCGCTAGGCCAATGAGAACCTCGCTAAATAAATGAGACGCCCCGCTAGGCCAATGAGAAGAACCCACCGCTAGGCCAATGAGACATCCCACTAGGCCAATGAGAACCCACCACTAGGCCAATGAGACACCACGCTAGGCCAATGAGAACCCACCACTAGGCCAATGAGACACCACGCTAGGCCAATGAGACACCACGCTAGACCAATGAGAACCCCACGCTAGGCCAATGAGAACCCACCACTAGGCCAATGAGACACCACGCTAGGCCAATGAGACACCCCGCTAGGCCAATGAGACACCACGCTAGACCAATGAGACACCACGCTAGGCCAATGAGACACCACGCTAGGCCAATGAGACACCACGCTAGACCAATGAGAACCCCACGCTAGGCCAATGAGACACCCCGCTAGGCCAATGAGACGCCCCGCTAGGCCAATGAGAACCCACCACTAGGCCAATTTGTTTAGATATATATATAAAACCTATTCTTCTCACTGTTCTAGTTTCAGTATCGTCAGCGAAACAAGTTAAGTTACCATTTGTAATAATTACATTACCTCCACTCTGTCTGCAGCAGGTCTCTCTGCTGCTCATGGAACTGCATGTCCGTATACTAGTCTGTGAACGCTACACAAAGTGTTGTTGGCACAATTTGGAGATGCACAAACACGAACCGCGTGTTTTTATCTTTTAGATAGCGCTTATTCCAACGCGACGCACTTTTTTCACGGGATGCACCACAGCTACCAGTGTTGTCTTCCTGCAAAAACTCAGGCCTCGTGAGATTTTCCTTTGATTGGCACAAACAAACCCTTTTAGTGGATGTATTTGGTGGCAACAGATTTAAAGAAAATGAAAAAATAATCAAGCACCCTCAAAAACCACCCGGGTTCAGTTGAAACATCCGTTACTCTCGGCCAACCCTCACCGAATGTGCCGTCCCGTTCGCCTCGTCTAGTTTAGGGTTCTTTCAGTGCAGACCACCAGGCCTGAAGAATTATTGTAGGGAAAGTGGGAAACCACTAGTGATGCACGATATATCGGCCGCCGATATAATATCGGCCGATAGTAATTTTTTTTACACATCGGTATCGGTCCGATATCAAGGTAGGGTCGATATTTTAAAAAAAAATAGATTTTTTTTACATGTTTTGGTCTTAAAGTTTCAAAATATCAGTCATTTCTGAAAATAAGTTACAAAAAAAATTTAAATGCGTTTTGGAAAATAGCTCTTTATTTGATTATCATAAAAAAGTGTTTTCTATACAGAGATATCGACATCGGTAAATATCGGTATCGGCCAGAACAGCAATATTATATCGGTTATCGGCCACAATTTTCACATCGGTGCATCACTAGATTGCGTGGTTTAAACTAAGTAGAGGACAGATCGACACGCAGCGTACTAACACTATTCAGGAATATAACTGTCTAAAACAACCAAGCTGCCTGTACCCAAGAATAACATTTCCCCAAGACAGACATGAGCACAGGACAAGACAAGTTACCAGGGGTCCTGTTTCAATTCCTCTACCGAGATCAAATGCAATGAAAATAACTGCTATGTATAGGGCCAGCTCACAGTGGAATAGGTTGCCATATGAAATTACTCAATCAACAAACAAAGAAAGCTTTAAAAAGCAAGTAAAGGTTACTTTTGGGTACAGGCACAATGCTTGATATAACATTTTATTATTTTACTAGTCATTTTGTAATATTTTGGTATAATACTAATGTAATGAGGTGGGTTGGCTTGGATGGGTGTGGGAATTATGTTTGATTATGTTATGTATATTGTTTCGTATGTTTGTTATTGTTAGTTATATTTTTTATTATGTTTGTTTGTATTTATTGTTTTGTGTGGACCCCAGGAAGAGTAGCTGTTGCCATTTGTAATAGCTAATGGGTATCCAAATAAACGTAATCTTAAACTTCTCTCTCTCTCATCCTCCTCACTTCCTTTTCAACCTCATCAGAAAGGAGTCAGGGGGTTGTGTAGCGCGTAGCGCGTGAGACGATAAAAATTATTCCTCTGATCATACGAAATTATTTATCAAAAATGAATGAGGAAGAGAGAGAGAGGGAAAAAAAGAGAACTCTGTAACCATCACAACCGGTTTGCCTTAAATCAAACGTGACACTGACTTCTTCAAAGCGGCTCTGGCTGTAAAACTCATGTCATTCCTTCCCTTCTTTCATCTGCCGCTATCCACTCGTGGGAGGATAGCGGCTCGGGGGTTAAAAACACACGCCGGACGGGCGTGGATTCCTCCACGGAGGAGGCGCGTGTTTAAAAGACGCGTGGCCAGACGTGCCGCGCCGCACCTCTCCCACCGGATGAACGAGGAAATAAATAATCATGACCGACCGCCGACCGGCCATGAATATTCACCTCCCACACCTCACCACTCGGCTATTCATAAACTATGAATTATAAAAAAGGTCGGGAGGACAGGGGGGGGGGGGGGGGTCTGGTTGAACCTCAGGGGCGGTCTTTTGTCCGCTCTCTCTCTCGCACACGCCAGCACTCTGCCGCTCGGAGACGTGCTTAAGTGGCGCTGGCCGGTCCCGTGGACCGCGAACCTCAATTAAGAGAGAGGCGCCGTGGAGAATAATTTCTGACGAGTCGCACCCTCCCATCTGCCACTTGTCCCGCACGCACGAACAACACACAAGAGGACCGCACCGGCACACGCACCAGATGGAGTGAGAGTCTGCGGTGACAGGCATGAACTATGAAGGGGGGGGGGGATAGGGAAGAGGGAAGCGGCTTAGAGACGGAACTTCCTCCCGTTTCACTCTGATGGGAAACGGTGGGGCGATTTCTCTGACGTGAGATAAACGGATGAGATAACTACCCCTATGTTGTGTGTGGATGAGATAACTAGTACAACTCCCACATTGTGTGTACACCTCAGGCTTTGCCACAATGACCATGCTGATGCAGGGATACACTCAGGGTTAGAAATTAACATTTTTTTTCAAGGGCTTTTTTTGCCCCCCTTAATTGATTTTCGGGGGCTTTTTTTTGTATTTCGGGGGCACTGAATTTTTATGATGAAAATTAACATAAGGATTATAAAACATTGTTGACACTTTTTTTTACAGTCTTCGTCCCTATGTTTGATAATGTAATGTTAATGTCTCCATATATAGGGCTCTACGCTAACCTTTTTCCCAAGGAGCACATGTGCTCCTAAATAAAATGTTAATAAATAAAATCTAAATAAAAATTTAGGAGCACACAAAGAAATTTAGGAGCACAGTGAAAATTGTTCAAGTAACACAGAGTTTATTAACTATTTATCTCATGCATTATTATACTGTGCGTGTGCACACTATGAATTGAAAATGGGGGACCCTGATGTAAACAAGATGAAAGTCTTTCTCTGGTCTGCATCCCCTTAACTTGTGTGTATTGAGCTGTACTGTATTGTACCCATTCTGCAATCTGTTAATAAAGTTTTCAATCAATCAAACGCAAAGGATATCGGTTGTCAAGCTGCTTTTGTATGTTGTAGTGTTGTTATGATACCAACATTTTGACTTTGATACAGATAGGAAAGGTAATGGAATATATTATTAGATGACAGAACATTGAAAATTCTTTATACAATTATTTAATTCATTATGAAATAGAAATTCCGTTTTTGGGTGGAACGTTTGTTGCAAGGAGGGAGGAGGCGGGGACCGCTGCGTGTTACACACAACACGGAGAAATGGTCTAGCTGCTTCGGTGCGTCGTTAACGTTAACGTCGGAAGAAATTCCCCACTAAGCCCTAAATTCAGAGCAGAGCAGTATCCTAATGACTTTTATGCTTCAGTCGATAAGGTGTTTTGCGAATTCTGTCAACATACCGTGGGGACTGGACCCGCAAAAACACGTGCGAATATCACTTCAAAAGCCATGTCAGCCGGATTCCTCTCTTTCTCCTCGTCTCTCTTTTGCTCAAAATAAAAATGAATGGGCTTCATGGCTGGCTGATTTTTTTGCGTTGTCTGATTCTGAATGTATAACTTGCCTTTAAGGCCTCTGCATGCTACAGCAAATTCAAAGCAACTTCGACACAACATCGACAAAGCAACGGTGTTGCAGACACTCTACCTTTATGCTTCTGCAAAATCAACGCGCAGCCTATGTAACATTGTACCCCGTATGTAGCTAGGTTCCCTAGATAGATGACGCTTCCCTTCTCAACCAACCCATTGATAAAAGCAGAAAAATAAGCATAATTTTTACTTCCGGGCGGGGGGTTTCAAAATAAAAGAGCGAGTCTAAAAGCACCGTAAATACGTTTATTTTTTACAATATCTAACGTTACACGAACCTAAACTAATCTAAAGTTAGTTTAGGTTCGTGTTAACTTTGGATAATGTACAAAATAAACGTATTTCCGGTGATTTTAGACGTCGCTCTTTTATTTTGAAAACCCCCGACCGGAAGTGTTATAGTGTCTGTTGCTAGCAGCTTCACTTTCTGTGCTTTTCGAGCTAACGTTACCGTAACATCATTAGTTTCCAATGGAGAGGACCTCGGCTCACATGCAACTCAAACTACCTATTGGAATAAATTACTTGATTGATGTTTAACTTGTCCCTGTGTGTGTCCAGTCATTTCGACTAGCAAACGTTGTATTTAACGTTACCTCAGGACGGATACCATTGTATTTACTTGGTTAGCTATGTAGCTAGCATTTTGAATAGACCCAATGCTAGCTGGCTGGCTACATCTTTATTTACTAAATTATGGAGGCTTTTTAATCGTCAAGGTAAGAGAGGATTTGTCATGATCAACTGAAGGCGTATGCTATGGAACAATATGTGCTTGGGTTTTCAGAAAAAGGCGAGCTATGTGACGCTGATTATTTAGCGTCAACGCTGGCTTCAACAATGGAGGATATTATTCTCTGCGGGACTAATATTATTCTATGACAGCCCCGCCCCCATTCGCTAACCAACCAATCACTGCTACGCAATATCAACGCAACGGTTGTTCAGATTAGATTCTGGGGACATGTACGCAACGTCCAAGCAACACAGTCTACAAGACCCTCTAAAACAACCGCGCTGAAATCGCGCCGATGTTGTGTTGCAGTTGCTTTGAAGTTGCTGTAGCATGTAGAGGCCTTTAAAAGCCGGTACCGTGACTTTGTTTTCGGGCGCTACTGTGATTGGACGTTTATGCGCCTTGTGTAATGTGGGACTATTATAACAGCGGAGCTGTTTTGTAATCGTCACTCGTCTCGAGTAAATGATTTTTCCGGGTGGCGCACACACACATATTATTAGGGCCAAATACAAGGGAAATGCTCGCACTGTAGATCATATATATAATTATATATATAATTAGTAAACTGTCGGGGGCATTTTCTGCCCCCCTTAACTGATATTCGGGGGCATTTTGTCCATTTTCAAGGGCATTTTGCCCCGAGCCCCCGTTAATTTCGAACCCTGGATACACTGATACTAGAAAAGTATCGCGATACCCAGCCGTTAAAAACGGTCCAATACTCGATGGCGATGCCGTATTTTCTATGAGTTAAGTGGATGCGTGACCGGATCAGTGTGTGTGTGTGTGAGAGCACGCTTTGCGTAGTGGTCTAGTGGGCGTATCAACAGTGTCGGCTGAACACACACAAAGGTATTTTCCATGTTTTTGCTGTGGTATCGTTTTAAGAACCTGTATCGTGATGGCATCGGTATCATGGTTCTTCCATTTTGGTATCGTGACAAGACTACGATGATGTGATGCAATTTTGATTCTTAAATACAATGATTCAATATTTGGCACCATCAAAAATGAAGTTTCAACATTTAATTCAAGTCACAAACAAACACAAACAGCCAAACCGAGGCTGAGAGAGCAATTTGATTAAGCTGTGCTCAACACTTGAATGACTCTGGACAATAAAAAAAGGCCTACTTGATTAAATTATCTAAATCCATATTCCTTTATTGATCCCCTTGGGGAAATTCAGGCGTCATAGCAGCATGGGGGAGGGGAGGTTGTATGGGCAGGGTAATAGTAGAAAGACAAAAATATAGGCAATATAATTAGATCTAATTTAATTAAAATAATACATTGACTGAATTGGATTGTTGACGTTTGAACCAAAGCATCAACAATCCAAATCAACTTATCGTTTAAACCTCAAAACAGGAAGTAGAGTCAAGAGCACCAGCCAATCAGAGGCTGTGAGGCATATATATTAGCCAATCAAAATATCCTACCATTAAACCGACGGCCCTTCAAAAATCAGGCACAGCTCACCTAGAAGCGAACACAATGATGAGACGTAAGTGACGAAGACACAAGCAGGTGGCGTGGCATGAGAGCCATTTAGAGCCCATCGTTTAGAGCTCGTTAGTGGAGCAGAGGACGGACTTGTTGTCTCCCCCCCCCCCTTTAATAGTCCATCTTTTATGCATGGCTCGATTTGTTTTCAATTGTGTCCGCGAAGCATCCTGCCTCCGGGCTGCTTGCTTCATACAGACGGGCGCTAGGTCCCGATAGGTACGGCTTCATACAGCCAGGCACTAAGACCCGCTAGGTACGGCTTCATACAGCCAGGCGCTAGGACCCGCTAGGTACGGCTTCATACAGCCGGGCGCTAGGACCCGCTAGGTACGGCTTCATACAGACGGGCGCTAGGACCCGCTAGGTACGGCTTCATACAGCCAGGCGCTAGGACCCGCTAGGTACGGCTTCATACAGACGGGCGCTAGGACTCGCTAGGTACGGCATGTATATATATATATATATATATATATATATATATACACACACACACACTCTCCAGAATACATGGGAGAACAATGGGGTTCGACTCCAGGCCCGAAGGCGTCGCGGCGATATCAATGCATCCTTTTTACGGCCCGGCGCTGGCACCCGTCCCGGTCCAGCCGGGGGTTAATATGTCCGCGGCTGCCGTGCACATCGGGCGGGGGGGGGGGGTGAAGACCAAGGACGCGGAGAGGCCATCTACCAGGCCAACGTTGACACAAACCACCACTCGGGTCACGTGGCAAACAAGAGAAGCAGCAGGACGGCTCCTCAGCTGTTCCAAGGAGTTACTGAAAGGACGTGACGTGCAGCGCTTCGTCACTGGCCCCATCGCACAGCGTTTCGCCCAAACAACAACAACACTATCATTTTATAGCAATGTGTGGCCTAAGAAGCCCATGTGTACTACCGTGGCGGCAGCATAACACCTGCTGTGTCTGTCAGGTCAGGGTAGTGTGAAAGTGGATCGATGCGGGGGGGGGGGCAGGCCACATTAACTGGAGGTGAGAGAGAAGGTCTTTTGCCATCGGTCCTTGTCCTCTCCGCTCTCTCCCTCCCTCCGCTCCCTCCCTCCCTCTGCATCACCGGTCCGCCCCCGCCGGGGCCGAAGGGTGTCAAGACGCGGGAGGCCAGAGTACAGCGGCCACACAAAAAGCCATCCCATAGGTTAGCCCAAAGTTGAACAATACCCTGGGACACAACCTTTAAGAAATGCATTTAGCGAGTGATGCGTCATATACACAGGATGTGGTCTGAAGTCAGTGCTGCATGCTATAGCAACTATCCACGCCATAATAAAAAAGGGGAAATGCTACACTTTTATGAGCTTAAAAGGTTATGCATGTAGCTAGTGTAGTATACTGTATCTAGTGTAGCTAGTGTAGTGTAGCATAGTCTAGCTAGTGTAGTATAGCGTAGTGTAGCTAGTGTCGTGTAGCTAGTGTAGTGTAGTATAAATAGTGTAGTATAGTGTAGCATATTGTGTAATATAGTGTAGCCAATGTAGTTAAGTAGTGTAGCTAGTGCAGTGTAGCATAGTATAGTGTAGCTAGCGTACTGTAGCTAGTGTAATATAGTGTAGCGTAGCTAGTGTAGTACATTGTACCTAGTGTAGTATAATGTAGTGTAGCATAATGTAGTTAGTGTAGTATGGTGTAGCTAGTGTAATGTAGCTAGTACAGTGTATTCTAGTGTAGTGAAATAGTGTAGGAAGTGCAGTGTATTATAGTGTAGTACTGTAGTATAGTGTAGGGGTGGAGGGGAAATCTATACGTAGTAGTATCGCGATACTTTGCGTAGCGATACCGTATCGATACAGGGACGCCAAGAATCGATATTTAATTATTCATAAAAAAATTAAAATGTGTATAAGGAAGTTGCATTGTTAATTTCAATACCTGTAATAGTACAGTAGTCCACACATGTGCATTCAGTTAAGTTGGAATATGACTGTAATACAAACAGTTCAGTTTGTCAGGTACATGCAACACAGATTAGTGTTTACATCTGTCTGCTTGAGAAAATACCATGTTCTGCAATAAAAATGATTGAAGTGAGATGAACAGACTGAACTTTATTGTATTAGATAAAACATGTTGACAATTTACTTTGCAGTTGAAAAAAGGTAATACATAAAATTTGATCAAAATATATATATATATTTCCCGCAATACTGAGCATATCGCGTTATATTTAGTATCGCGATACTATCGTATCGTGACGCAAGTATCGTGATAGTATCGTATCGTGAGGTCTCTGGCGATTCCCACCCCTAGTATAGTGTAGTATTTCCCCAAGGGAATCAATAAATGGAATATCTTATCTTATAGTGTAGCTAGTGTAGTATATTGTAGCTAGTGTAGTATAGCTAGTATAGTGTAGTATGGTGTAGCTAGTGGAGTGTATTAGTATAGTATAGCACAGGGTTCGAAATTAACGGGGGCTCGGGGCAAAATGCCCTTGAAAATGGACAAAATGCCCCCGAATATCAGTTAAGGGGGGCAGAAAATGCCCCCGACAGTTTACTAATTATATATATAATTATATATATGATCTACAGTGCGAGCATTTCCCTTGTATTTGGCCCTAATAATATGTGTGTGTGCGCCACCCGGAAAAATCATTTACTCGAGACGAGTGACGATTACAAAACAGCTCCGCTGTTATAATAGTCCCACATTACACAAGGCGCATAAACGTCCAATCACAGTAGCGCCCGAAAACAAAGTCACGGTACCGGCTTAGGCAAGTTATACATTCAGAATCAGACAACGCAAAAAAATCAGCCAGCCATGAAGCCCATTCATTTTTATTTTGAGCAAAAGAGAGACGAGGAGAAAGAGAGGAATCCGGCTGACATGGCTTTTGAAGTGATATTCGCACGTGTTTTTGCGGGTCCAGTCCCCACGGTATGTTGACAGAATTCGCAAAACACCTTATCGACTGAAGCATAAAAGTCATTAGGATACTGCTCTGCTCTGAATTTAGGGCTTAGTGGGGAATTTCTTCCGACGTTAACGTTAACGACGCACCGAAGCAGCTAGACCATTTCTCCGTGTTGTGTGTAACACGCAGCGGTCCCCGCCTCCTCCCTCCTTGCAACAAACGTTCCACCCAAAAACGGAATTTCTATTTCATAATGAATTAAATAATTGTATAAAGAATTTTCAATGTTCTGTCATCTAATAATATATTCCATTACCTTTCCTATCTGTATCAAAGTCAAAATGTTGGTATCATAACAACACTACAACATACAAAAGCAGCTTGACAACCGATATCCTTTGCGTTTGATTGATTGAAAACTTTATTAACAGATTGCAGAATGGGTACAATACAGTACAGCTCAATACACACAAGTTAAGGGGATGCAGACCAGAGAAAGACTTTCGTCTTGTTTACATCAGGGTCCCCCATTTTCAATTCATAGTGTGCACACGCACAGTATAATAATGCATGAGATAAATAGTTAATAAACTCTGTGTTACTTGAACAATTTTCACTGTGCTCCTAAATTTCTTTGTGTGCTCCTAAATTTTTATTTAGATTTTATTTATTAACATTTTATTTAGGAGCACATGTGCTCCTTGGGAAAAAGGTTAGCGTAGAGCCCTATATATGGAGACATTAACATTACATTATCAAACATAGGGACGAAGACTGTAAAAAAAAGTGTCAACAATGTTTTATAATCCTTATGTTAATTTTCATCATAAAAATGCAGTGCCCCCGAAATAAAAAAAAAAGCCCCCGAAAATCAATTAAGGGGGGCAAAAAAAGCCCTTGAAAAAAAATGTTAATTTCTAACCCTATAGCATAGTATAGTGTAGCTAATGTAATATAGTGTAGCAAGTAAGTAGTATAGTGTATTGTAGCATGGTGTATTATTGTAACAGTGTATTGTAGCATAGTGTATTCAATTGTAAGTGTATTGTAACAGTGTAGTAGTGTATTGTAGCATAGTGTATTGTAACAGTGTATTGTAACAGTGTAGTATAGTGTATTGTAGCATAGTGTATTGTAACAGAGTAGTATAGTGTATTGTAGCATAGTGTATTGTAACAGTGTAGTATAGTGTATTGTAGCATAGTGTATTGTAACAGTGTATTGTAACAGTGTAGTATAGTGTATTGTAGTATAGTGTATTGTAGCATAGTGTATTGTAACAGTGTAGTATAGTGTATTGTAGCATAGTGTATTGTAAGTGTATTGTAACAGTGTAGTATAGTGTATTGTAGCATAGTGTATTGTAAGTGTATTGTAAGTAACAGTGTAGCATAGTGTATTGTAGCATAGTCTATTGTAACAGTGTATTGTAACAGTGTAGTATAGTGTAGCATAGTGTATTATTGTAACAGTGTATTGTAGCATAGTGTATTGTAACAGTGTAGTATAGTGTAGTGTAGCATAGTGTATTGTAACAGTGTAGTGTAGTGTAGTGTAATGCATAGTCGAGTGACAACAGAAATAACAATGTGCTCATAATATGAAATAAAACAACATTTTCACTTGGCAAGAGAGACGGAACATTATAAAAACCCATTTCACAATGTAGGCAACTGCAGCCACTACTACTGTGTCACCGTTAGATACAGTGTTGTTATTGCGCCGCAGTAACACTAGCCCTGATATCGACCGGCCAGGGGTACGAGCCTCCTTCACATTCAGAGCCACGGGTGCGTTTGCGATGCAGTGGTGCTCCTCCTGACGCGGGGCTAGCCCTCGGGGGACGGAGCTGGCTGGCAGGCGCTGAGCCCGGAGGCTCCGTGTCCTTCATGCCGAATGGCGTAGGATAGGCGAGAGGCGTGGGGCAGGGCCAGGGAGCGCCCTAGAACGACGAGGTTCAGTTGCTATCGGCACGGTACACGCATGCAGAAGTTCAGTCACGATTAAAAAAAAAAGGGGGGGGGGGGGGGGCGACGGCCATTTGTTTAACCCCTTCACTGCCGCACTACCAAACTGTTAACCCTTTCACTGCGTCAATACACAGAAGGTTAACCCTTTCACTGCCACACTACTACAGAAGGTTAACCCTTTACTATCACACTCGGTAGTGTGATAGTAAAGGGTTAACCTTCTGTAGTAGTGTGGCAGTGAAAGGGTTGAAAACCTATATTATTTAGGAGATACAACGGAAAAGCCTGCATCCGCACTGTAGTCGTGCCTGCGGATTCACCGGGAGCGCACTTTGAGCGTTTTCCGGGAGAGAGAGCGCGTCGTCAAAGTAACCTCGCCAGGCAGCTCGAAGAGGACATGAAAAGGAGTGTGAAATTACAGCGAAATTAAAACCTTTAAAATACAGATTCAATAACAGGCTGACTGCCATTTATTTCTTTGGGGGGGGGGGGGGGGCTTGTAAACTAGGAGAGGTACAGAGTTTGGTCGTTCCCCTGTTAAGTAGCCATTGATGTTGCAAGCTCGCCCCCTCTGGAAAGCGCGAGCGGTGCAGACAAGAGGGCTGCGTGGTGTTTTTTTTTTTTTTTTTTATCTTTCTTCCCCTCCTTTTTCCCGATTTTTCTCCCATCCCACCCTTCCTGGTTGTTGCGTACTTTCCCCTACTGTTGGTCCGGGAGACCGGAGACTGTCACATGCTTTCCTCCGACGCATGTGCAGCCTGGGGCAGGCCAACCTGGCCGCGCAGGCTCTCACCGGGGAGAGTGTAGCGTGTGGGAGGCCACACTATCTCTCCTCAGTTCCAACCCTCGCTGAGCAGGTGCCCCGACCAAACTGTAGGGGTCGCTGTCCACAACGCCCAGGACCCACCCTTCAGCTTTCCCACCCCCTGATACAGCCAATTGTATCAGTGTGAGAGGCCAGCCAAGCTGATAGCAACGCCGGGAGCTGGATTCGAACAGGCGAATCCTAGTGTCTCCCGGTGTTGGTGACGAACGTAATCTCCGTGCGCCACCGGCCCCCCGGGCTGCGTGGTGGTTAGGAGTACACGGGCTACAGGGCGGTCAGGTGGCGTAGCGGAGGTTGCGTTCGTCACCAACCCCGGAGACGCTGGATTCGCCTGTTCGAATCCAGTTCACAGCTCCGGGGTTGTCACCAGCTTGGCTGGCCGTTCACACTAATACAATTGGCAGTATTAGAGGGTGGGAGAAGCTGGCGGGGTGGGTCCGGGTCGTTGTAAACAGCGACTCCTACAGTTCGGTCGGGGCGCCTGCTAAGCGCGGATAGGATCAAAGGGCGGTAGTGTGATCCTTCCACACGTTACACCCTCTCAGTGAGAGTGCGCGCTGCCAGGTGAAAAGAAGCGGTTGATTGGCTAGACGTGTGTCGGAGGAAGCATGTGATAGCCTCCACTCTCCCAGACCGACTGTGGGGGGTAAGTGCACAGCGACCAGGAAGGGGATTGGGAATTGGCATAACGACTAACATTGGGATGGGAGAAAATCGGAGGAAAAAGGAGGGGGGAAAAGATCAATAAAAATCGGACAGACGGCGTTCTAATCAATTTGCTTTTTGTTTGCAAGTCAGATTGGGAAGTCGTGCTCAGCGGGTTGAGGGAGACTAGCAAACGGTGATATTGATTTGCAATATCTTGCCATTTTGAGTCAGGAAGTGCACTGCAAAATGTATGGAGCAGCGACGGTGCAGTAAAAGCAGCTCTGCTGCACTGATGCTCTGCTACAGTGATGATGCTCTGCTACAGTGATGATGCTCTGCTACAGTGATGATGCTCTGCTACAGTGATGATGCTCTGCTACAGTGATGATGCTCTGCTACAGTGATGATGCTCTGCTACAGTGATGACGCTCTGCTACAGTGATGATGCTCTGCTACAGTGATGATGCTCTGCTACAGTGATGATGCTCTGCTACAGTGATGATGCTCTGCTACAGTGATGATGCTCTGCTACAGTGATGATGCTCTGCTACAGTGATGACGCTCTGCTACAGTGATGATGCTCTGCTACAGTGATGATGCTCTGCTACAGTGATGACGCTCTGCTACAGTGATGATGCTCTGCTACAGTGATGATGCTCTGCTACAGTGATGATGCTCTGCTACAGTGATGACGCTCTGCTACAGTGATGATGCTCTGCTACAGTGATGATGCTCTGCTACAGTGATGATGCTCTGCTACAGTGATGATGCTCTGCTACAGTGATGACGCTCTCTGCTACAGTGATGATGCTCTGCTACAGTGATGACGCTCTCTGCTACACCGATGCCCTGAATTCCCTTTGATGGTAAAGCTCACAAAATAATGGACACTGGAAAACAAACAGACTCTGAAATGTAAGAGATACCCGCCCTAGATTCAAAGCTTTTCATCTTCCAGAAAACAGTGCTCAGCCTATTATTGAATATGTATATTAAGTTTTAATTTCACTGGAATTTTGCGCTCCATTCCTTCCCTCGTTGAGCTGTCTAGAGGGATTACTTTGACGACGCTCTGCCCAAAGGGGTTTGAAACACGTTCTCCATGAATGTGCAGGCATGAGTACAGCAGAGTACAGTACAGGCATGAGTACAGTACAGGCAGCAGAGTACAGTACAGGGATGAGTACAGTACAGAGATGAGTACAGTACAGGGATGAGTACAGTACAGGCATGAGTACAGTACATGCAGCAGAGTACAGTACATGGATGAGTACAGTACAGGCAGCAAAGTACAGTACAGGGATGAGTACAGTACAGGGATGAGTACAGTACAGGGATGAGTACAGTACAGGGATGAGTACAGTACAGGGATGAGTACAGTACAGGCATGAGTACAGTACATGCAGCAGAGTACAGTACAGGGATGAGTACAGTACAGGGATGAGTACAGTACAGGCAACAGAGTACAGCACAGGGATGAGTACAGTACATGTGTACAGTGCATGCAGCAGAGTACAGTACAGGCATGAGTACAGTACAGGGATGAGTACAGACAGGCATGAATACAGTACATGCAGCAGAGTACAGTACAGGGATGAGTACAGTACAGGCTTTTCCCTAACACGCTGCAGTACTCCCTAAACAATATATATGTCCATTGTTCCCGACAGTTGCTTCTTAACGTAGGCGGTCACGGAGCGCCTCGCCCGCTGTGATGGAAATCACAGCCATCATCGCACCGGGACTCCCGTTCCACTGGTTCTCTACTAACAAGCAGGCAGGGGTGGATCCGATCGATGTCATGCAAGCTCGACCTACCCTCGATTGGGCCAAGCGAAGCCGGTCCTCTTTAGGCTGACTGACGCACACAAAGAGAAACGGGGGTTGTTTTTTAAGAGCAGTCTGAGAAAATACCGAACAAGCCCCAGAGGGATGAGTCTCTTCTCCCTTTAGGCCGCTATGAAGGCGGAGACGCACTGAAAATATCCACATGTTGGGAGTTTCCTCTCCGTCGCTCAAAGTGTTCTCTTTTTTTATATACAGCTGAAAATATAGGCTGCTCCAGGCTCAGGGAGGGAGGCAGGCGTGCGCGTGTGTGCATGTGTGTGTGTCTGCGCGTGTGTGAGAAATAGGCCCGCGCGGAGGATTGACCTTGAGCCAGAAAAACAATCACCTTTATTCAGGTTACAGGGGGGGGGGGGGAAAGAGGCATTTTTCAAAAACCTCCATCACGTGTTGCCAACAAAATGTTTCTCCACCTCCGTCGCTTTGTCCTGTTTGCATAACAGACGGACACAGAGTTCCGCGAATCACGACAGTAAACAAGACGGTAGTGTTTGGTTTGGGCAGAGAGAGAGACAGAAGGGCCCCGGGACAATGAACCTGAATTCCTCCAACATGCCACACAGCGACACAAAAGGCAAAAAGGAGCGGTGTCCCCGATTCTTCTGGGCAAACTCTGTGGCGAGTGCCAGAAGCCGATAGCCTCTAGGGGGCTGAGCCGAAACGTTCGGACCTTCGTTCGTTACGTTGGCATTCGAATCTTAATTAATGGGTTCGAACCTATGCTTTTTTATTTTTTCTATTTTTTTATTTATTTTACACAAAAAATATATATCAGAATGTGATATATCAGAATATCAGTTTCTATTTTGCGTTTACAATCATTCGAAAGTCACGCGTGAACACAGACAAAACAACACAGTCTAGTCGGGATGAGAAGGGGTCACCGTCATTATACATTATCAGGAAATGAATCAATCATGCAAAAAAGAGAGTCGAGTGACTCACACTCACCCGTCTTATTTCATAATACAACATTTCCGAATGGCCGTTTGGATTAAACCAAGTGTATGCAGTGTATCCAGCAGAACAAGTTACTTAACACTTTCTTTCAAGGCCAGCTTAAAAGTAATTTCCTCTGTGTTTCACGATGTTTGCAGAGCTGTGTGTGTTCTGTATTATAGCTGTGGAGACAATGGTGTGGCTCATTTGACAGACACTACTTGTAGTCCAACATGGAAAAAATTGTTTGTTTCTACACACTGTAGTTTGTAGTTTATTACACGCTAAACATCGCGCATTTCCAAGATAATCCAGTCTTTTTCCATAGAACGCATTGTGCAATAAACCCGAATCGTTGTGGTTGATTCCCTCAAACACTCCCAAATCAAAATGTATATAACATGTACATATGGGGGGGGGGGGGTCGTTTTAACTCAAAACTGTGATCGTGTTTGCCGAGCATGTTTTATGTCTGGTAAAACACAGAACTGTGATTGTTTGAAAAACACGTTTCAGGTTCGGTAAACTAGACATGGAATATACCTTACCTTAGCCAGAAGGTATTCCAAACAGAATAATTCCAAGTGATCGCATCGCCATCGCGATTACCAGTGTATATGTCTATACACATTTCGATGATAAAATATGCTTAGACAACAGAATTTCAAGGCGATCAATGTGAATCTGTTCAAGCAGGAGGAGCCCTTACCAAAAAAGTTTTATAAAAGTTAGACGTGTATCCACGCCAATGCAATTCCAGTTCGGACAGACGATACTGCCACCTGGTTATATTCGATCTGCATTGCAATTCCAATGTATACAAAAGAGCCAGGTACGGCTAGAATGATCCGGATGATGATTTAGAACAGGGATCAGAGGGAAAAAAACCAAAGGATCTAAAAACGAGTTTACTCGTTATTGGCGCTCAGCGCTTGTCGGCCAATAACGAGTATACTCGTGATTGGCACTGAATGTGTTAACGTTACACAGGTATGTTATGCACGTTAATTAAGCTATGCAGAGTGCAGTCCTTTAGCTTGCTAACGCCAACTAGGGATGGGTACCGAATTCGGTACTTTTGAGGTACCGAACAGAAACACGTCGGTACTACCAAGTATCGATTAAAGTGAGATACCGAGAGAGAGAAAAAAATTACCTTTTTTCTTTTCATGTCAACGTTCACACGCACAATATCTGCTTACCTAGGATTTGACTTGATTCAACAACAAAGCAGTCGGAGCAATAGCAAGCCGAAAACGGTCGAAATTGTAGTTATTTGAAGTTTGGATTTTTTTATTCACGACGGTAGGTAAATAAAATTTCTTGAGACTAAAGTACCGAAAAAAGGTACCGTTGGGTACCGGTACCCATCCCTAACGCCAACAAAGATGTTTCAACAAATGTATTCACAAAATGGATTACCATCCAAACGTTATTGAAGCCTCCTGTGACCAGTAACTAGGTACTACTACTCTTAACACTTTGAGTGCCAGCCACGCGTTGTCGTTAGTTCATGCCGACCGTTGAGTGCCGCCAACGCTATAGCGTTTGTTTGACGTATTTTTTTATTATTGGCGATTTGAATTCATATTTCATCAATCGAGCCTCAGGTTAGTGTTGCAGACTCTCTCTGAGCTCAATTGGGAAGATACCGCCCCCTATGGTCTCTCCCTGTGTAACTGCACCCCTTTAGTTTAGACTGATGGGGGGGGGGGGGCCAGTTTCCTCATTTTACTTTTCCGTCAAGCCAACTGAAGAATCCATTGTGATCGCCGGCCCGGAAAACGCGTGGATTATGTATTTACAGTACCCAACGCTGAATCAATAAACGCAATCGATATTTGGAATGGTGATCAGGAATTGGAATAATCTTTTTGGATAACATCTGATCTGAGGTAAGGAATTTATTTTACCAGTCTTAGGATAATCAGAGCTATTTTCACAGAGATATCAGCGTTTACCCTATGCGTGTGTGTGTGTGTATGCGATCAGGAAATGAGAGAATCGATATTTCAGCCCGCTTCTATAGCGTACATAAGTACACATATACTATCGATAATCTAGCGTTTATTTGAAAACTATTCATAAATAGGCAGAAAAATTACAACGTTTGTGTATGCCAGAATATTCCAGCAAATGCCGATTATCACGGAATCTTTATATTTTCCTTGAAAACGAGGGCTTTTCAAAATGCTATAAAACGGAAATGAAGCGATTAAAAAACAATCCGTTTTGACAATGTTGACTGCAAACAAGGTCATTGATAAACAACGGGCAGATTAGACACATAGCCATAATTTAAGACAGAGATTATGCGTTCACAGCGCTATCATTGAAGTGGGTGGTGGCATTCTGAACGATGCTTTACCATGTTAACAAGTGGCACTGATAGTGTTAATATCCGCAACAATATGCGCATATGCGCTACATAATGCGTAAATGTGCGCTTACTGCGCTATGTGCCTAGAGTAAAGACTCGACAGTACTAAACCAGAAAAATTATTTAGGAGCCATTTTTTTTGCACGATTAAAAACGAAGGTTCGAACATTGGTTCCAAAAACCCTGGCGAAGTTCGAAGCACAAAAACAGGCTTGGGGGACAAGTCTAATCATAGATATCTATAGAACACTAGATAGCTTAAGGCGGAGTCACCAGCGTCACTGAACCGCCGCCATCTTGCTCCAGTTAGCCTTGAGTGAGAGTGAGTGAGCTGCACAGACAAAAATACTCATAACTCGCTGAAATAGACGGATTTACAAACGGGTTGGTTTGCTATAAACATCAAAGATGTAGTTATGATACTGCATTACTTATAAAAAAAAATTAAGATGTTTTTTTTTTACAAACCGCTTGAATCATAGCCACGTTAATAATGCTTGTAATAAACCAAACCGTTTGTAAAACCGTCAATATTTCAGCGAGTTATGAGTATTTTTGTCTGTGCAGCTCACTCACTCTCACTCAAGGCTAACTGGAGCAAGATGGCGGCGGTTCAGTGATGTCGCTCTCCATTGGCCGGCAGCGCGGGCAAGCTATCTAGTGTTCTATATATATCTATGGGTCTAATAGCCTTGTGCCGAGCTAGCACTGATCAGCGGGTAGATCAGCTCACACCCACCTGTATGACACAAAAATATTTTACAAAATTATTATTCAAAAAGGTGCTGTATGTGGTATTTGTTTGTTTGTTCAAATAAGTGGTCAGCCGCCATCACCGTCTATACTGGTATAGTGTGTCTGGTCAGTAACACAGGTCTCCCCGTCCCTCCGCTCTGCAGTAAACGGAAAATACCATCTTTATCCAATCGGGAGAGAGAACTCCGTGCTGCAAAAATAAGAAATAAAAAAACTAATTTTAAGCAAATATGTGATCGCAACAAGTAAGATAATCAAAGTAAGCTAATTTGGCTTGGCAAGATTTCTTGAGATAAGCGCAAATATCTAGGGTTCCCTCTCCCGATTGGATAAAGTGGGAGCGGAATATCCGAACATTTATTTTGTGTTTACTGCAGAGCGGAGGACTGGGAGACCCATGTTACTGACCAGACACTCTACATCAGTGATGGCTGTCGGAATGTAGAGCTATTGAACAAATATTTTAACAAAGAAATACCACTTTTAATCACCTTTAACCCTTTCACTACCACACTACAGATGGTTAACCTTCTGTATTGTCGCAGTGAAAGGGTTAACCGTATGTATTGTCGCAGTGATAGGTTAACCCCTTTGTCGGGTGGTAGTGACAGGGTTAAAATGCGGAAAAGCCAGCCCACAGAGGCACACGACTAACCCCATGTCCTGTAAACGAACGGACGGGTCGAGTCGTATCCATCTGGACGGACAGACACAATAACAACCGGGTGTGTGTTTGGAATCCGGCTGAACCGGCCGCTTCCCGCCCTGTTTCCCTCTCTCTGCGCTCCTGGGCTGGCAGAGCTGCCTGGGAACCTCAGCTCCTGGGTTGCCGGTTACCTTTGGGAGCTGCCATTCCCGCTGTGCAGGCAGAAGGGCTTCAAAGGAGGCGAGCGATAATTACTTTCTAAGAAAGACTCTCAGACCGAGGAGGGGAAAAAGGGGGAAAAAAAGGAAAAGTAAACCGTGATGATGATGACGTACAGGGAGAGTACAAGTGGGCGTCGCTTTAAACACCGGGAGACGGTCCCGCATCAGCCCGGTTGCTTTTCACAAGCCTCTTTGCGGTCAAACGCATCAGACGCATGAATCCGGACCGCCGTGCCGGTTATCAACGCTGCCTGCTGCCAATCCGTCGACTGTAAATAAAAACAATACGACGCGGCAGAGGCTAGGCCACTCACTTCCTATCAAATAAACGAGGAGCGTCTGATTATCAAACCAGTGAATGGAATGACTTTGAGGGATGTAAGTGGGGGGGGGGGGGGAGAGAGAGAGAGAGCGAGAGAGAGAGAGAGCCTTTGGTTTGACTGGTTTACTCATCTGAACTCTACTTCGGTCAGTGCAAGGAGGAGGAGGGGTGCTTCAACTCACCAGTGTCATCCATCCCGCATCGTTCTGAAGGACCTATTTTTAACCACAATGAAATAAAAAATGTATGACACTTGTAAGATGCGTTGGGATGATCGGTGCCAAAGTACACATGGACTACAAACATGACGTGCAAAACATACTGTCGAGGAGGTAACACATTGATTACACAGTTTGTCGGGTCTTTCATAAAAACAAGTTGCACATGGGGACACATGACGGATAAACGAGAGACGACACAGTACACCTTGATCAAAGGGGAGAGACTAGTAGTGCATGGTATGAGGCTGAGCCAATGACACTCATACCATACCAGTTAAACTGTCCAAGGGGGTTACAGCTCAGTGTGTAGATGTGGCTATTTGGAGGATATGGTGTGTGTGTGTGTGTGTGTGACGAGGAGGATATGAAATGAGCGCACACAGACAAAAGGCAGGAAAGTGTCAGGGCTGACGCCCCAGCTTTCAAACTCACACACGAGTCAATGGGATGGGATGAGATGCCGGGGGAAGGAAAAACACTCGTTTCCAAAGCTAATGTACTCCTCCTGTGTTGCTGCTTGCTCTGCTCTACTCACTGCACCACCATACTAGTAGTAACACGACAGCTCAGCTGGTATAGCCTGACCCAACACCACCAAAACCAGTTATGTTAGCCAAGCTTATAGCTAAAGAAGTTAGCAGGCTGGACAGGCAGCAGCAGAGATGATGATGATGGTAGTTGCAGGAGGAGGAACATACTTGGGTCTCAGGCTAAAGCTAGTGGCAGCACTACTACTACTACTGCTGCAACACAAACTCAGCTTTTGATTGAAAACTTTATTAACAGATTGCAGAATGGGTACAGAGCTCAATACACACAATTGTTCACCGAGAATGAGAGCTCTGTATTTTAATAACTCCTGCTCTGTGTCTGAGCAAATGTGTTTATTTTTTTTACATATATATATATATATGAGCCGTTTTTCTGAAGCTAACGTTACAGGTTCCTGTGTGGTGTTTTCCCCGTGTGTTTTACCTTCCGCCTCCTGGTCTCAGCGGTCCCACTCCACACAAAGCACTGGTATATGACTCGCAGGTTCTGCTTCCAGTTATCCACCTTGTAGCCGTTCACATGGGAGCACCCGGCCGGACTCATGACAGGAGATGCAACATTCAGGTCCGGCTGGTTGTCTGTTTAGTTTGTGTTAGTTTGTGTGTTAAGTGATGGTGAAGACGGTGGTGGTCCTGGCTCTGGAGGAGGGAGGAGGTAGCGGGGCTAAGCTAACAGCTAACGAGCTAAAGCTAGCGGCGAACTGCTACTACTATGTGTCGAGAAATGGTTTCCGTTTGGGAAACGGGACAGAAGCAGCAGCAGCAGCGATATCCAAAATCGGACATCTGACAAGCTCGTTTTTCTCCTTTTTTTGGATTAGCTAGCTATGCGTTTGTTCACACGGCCGCTACGAAGACACCTCGCGAACAATATTCCTGTCACTGTTTTGACATTTGCCTGTTCCTTTTTCTGCCCCACTTCTTCTTCTTCTTCCACTCTCTCTCTCTCTCTCTCTCTCTCTTTCTCTCACACGGTTGGGTTGTTAGCTATAGCTGTCTCTTTGTAGCTAGCAGCCTGCTAACACAGGGAGAGCCACGGGCCGCGCAGAGCCCGCCCACCGGAAGCGCTGATTTGCCGACACAAAGAGGTGACGTCACGACGGCGTTGACGTCAGGTGGGGTGCGCGTGTTTTTAACACAGGTAGATCCCGCGTTTCATTCGTTTCATTCGTTTTATTTTGTTTCGTACATGGGGGGGGGGGTACAGTTAATCTTTGCACAATATCACCAACATCTTTTTTTTTTTTTTTTTTTTTATATACATGCTACACCCATGGGCCGAAAAGGATCAGGATGAAGAAAATGTTTCCTGCCCCCCTTTCCAAACTTGATTGATTGATTGATTGATTGATTGATTGATTGATTGATTGAATGAATGAATGAATGAATGAATGAATGAATGAATGAATGAATGAAAACTTTATTAACAGATTGCAGAATGGGTACAGTGCAGTACAGCTCAATACATACAATTGTTAAGGGGATGCAGACCAGAGAAAGACTTTCGTCTTGTTTCCACCAGGGTCCCCCATTTCCAATTCATCGTAATTCATTGATTGATTGAAAAGTTTATTAACAGATTGCAGAATGGGTACAGTACAGTACAGCTCAATACAATTGTTAAGGGGATGCAGACCAGAGAAAGACTTTCGTCTTGTTTACATCAGGGTCCCCCATTTTCAATTCATCATAACATATATGACACACACGACATACAGATAGACAGTACTGCTACATCTATACATTTATGACATACCAGATTTGCAAATACAGTATACTGTTTGTGATACAAAAAGTGTCCAGAAAAAGAGTGTATATACATTTGACGTAGAAACTGTACATTGGAGGAGGTTGGGTAGGTGGGGTGGGGTTGGGGGGGGGGGGCTGTACATTGGAGGTGGGGGGGGGGGGTTGGGTAGGGGACACACACTGTACACTGTACATTGGAATACTGACAAAGCCATACATGGTCATTTACTGTACAACTGGGTTAGGACATTTGTAGGGGCCAGTTTCGAAATGCAGTCTCCCGTAGGTGTTCTTTGAGAGTGTTTTTGAAAGTGGGTAGTGATTCACATTCCTTTACAGCTTTTATGACTATACATTTATGACATACCAGATCTACAAATACAGTACCGTTTGTGATACAAGAAGAAGAGTCTAAAAAAGAGAGTATATACATTTGACGAAGAAACTGTACATTTAACATAATGGTCAGCTCAAGTGCACCTTTTACAGCTTCATATCATATAATAATATAATAATAATCATTACCATAATTATGATAACAATAATAATAATGATAATATGACCATGACTAATAATAACAATAATAACGGTAATAATAATCATATTACTAGATACCAATAAATAAATAAACAAACAAAAAAACTGCGTCACGAGCCTCAGATGCATGGAAAAGAGAGAAAAATAAATAAAATCAGATACAGCGTCGAGTTGTGATTTTCAGCGTGACGTTTTCCCCCCCCCCAAACAACAAAACTCCTCCCACCCGAGGGAGCCCGGGGTTCAATTCTGGCCCGACACCCGGGTCACTCCCCCATTGCAGCAAGAACATGGTTCCGATTGGTGCGAACGTGTGTCCCTTTCTTAAAAAGGAGGCGTTGTCGCTGAGAAATGCAACGTCGCTATTGGTTGGTCGTACCTGTTTCAATCAGATTTGTCAGATGTACCGTCGCGTGCCGCCTTTCCGGTTGTCCATCAGTGTGTCTTGACTGTCCTCCTGTGTTTGAAGTTATAACCAGACATGTCTTGAGCTTTGCATGTAGGTTACACTGAGCTAGTTGCGCGACAAACAAAGTGTTGTATTGTTGATCCATGGTGGTGAGGTGACTGACATGGCCAAATACTTCAGCTCTTACACGAAAGAAAGACTGACATCTGGTGGTTGTCCGTGGCATTGTACTCAAGTCCAGTGCCAGATTAATATGAAGTTGACACTACTAGAAGATTACTTTATTGTCAATGTACACAAGGCAACTGAAAGGTGTCTTTTTGCATATCCCTCCTAGTTACACAGTCCTCATATCCCTCCTAGTTAAGAACAAGAGTTGACAAGAACAAGTTACAGGTTGAAAAATCCCTCAGCTCGGAACTCGGCAGAATCTGCACCTGGCTCGCTGATAACAAACGATCATTACACCTTGGTAAAACAGAGTCCATTTTCTGCGGATCAAAAAACGAACACAGCAAGACCGACGGCTTCTCAGTTACAGTGGGTGACAATATTGTCACAAGGAAAGATGAAATTACATACCTGGGACCCTGGGTTCCATCCTAGAGGAAAATCTTTCATGTGACAAAATGACATCCAATGTAATAAAAAAAAGTCAACCAACAAACTAGATTCTTGTACCGGATCTCCTCTCTGGTAAACAAGAAAGAATACCCTGAAGACTCTGGCAGGAGCACTCATTCAAGGGTACTACGACTATGCTTGCACCTCATGGTACCAAAGCACCTCAAAGGCGCTAAAAACAAGATTACAAACATCACAAAACAAACTGGTCAGTGGTCAGACTACTGCTTGACCTTACTCCTAAAACCCACCTCACACCTGCCCACTTTGACAACCTAGGATGGCTTAGAGTAGACGACAGGGTGAGCAGCTTCAAGTACCTGGGGGTCCACATCTCAGAGGACCTGACATGGACAACACACATAGACTCAGTCGTAAAAAAGGCGAAGCAGCGCCTCTACCACCTGAGACAGTTAAGGAAGTTCAGAGTATCTGGGAAGATACTCCAGTCCTTCTACTCCGGAGCTGTAAAGAAGAGCATCTTGACTGGAAACATCACTGCCTGGTATGGCAACAGCATGGCACTGGACAAGAAGGCCCTACTCTCCACGCACAAGCACACATGAGCACACACACGACACCAGGGGTGTAAAGTACTTGAGTAATTGTACTTTGTTACAATACTTAAGTACTGTTTTGGGGAATTTGTACTTTACTCGAGTATTATTAGGTTTGTATACTTTGTACTTTTACTCCATTACATTTCAGAGAAAAAAAACATACTTTTTACTCCTTACATTTATAATGCAGACCTACAAAGTACAAAGTACAAATCTCACAGGTCCAACCATTTTAATTAGTATATTTTAATTGTTTATCTGGCCGAACTAACGTTAACGTTATTAATCCTGTGACCGCAGGTAAACAGCCAATCAAATCCCCATCAATGGAAAATGAACCCGCCCATACCCATGCTGATTGGTCCTTGTGCAACACTAGAAAGCGGGGATCTTTGATTAAACACCTGCTATCAGAAGAATAGACAGTCAGATCCGCATTATGCTGTGGTTAATATTGTGATATTATTCAAGGTACTCCAGTATTCTGTCTTTAATATTGTGATATTATTCAGGGTACTCCAGTATTCTGTCTTTAATATTGTGATATTATTCAGGGTACTCCAGTATTCTGCCTTTAATATTGTGATATTATTCAGGATAATCCAGTATGCTGTGGTTAATATTGTGATATTATTCAGGATACACCATTCTGTTTTTAATATTGTGATATTATTCATGCTGTGATGTGAATGCCGTCCATGTTAGTTTACCTTCAATGGAGAAGTGCATTAAATTAAAAAAAAAATTATCCACTTTTTTCTCCTCTTTTTTCTATTTTTCTCCCATCCCAATTCCATTGTGCCAATTCTTCCCTCCCCTGTCTTGAATGTTGCTCGCATATGCCCCCCACTGGCCGGTTGTAGGGAGGATAGAAGCCTTGCATCACGTGTCCCCTCCAGTACACGAGGAGGCAGCCTGTCACATCTTTTCACCTGCCAGCGCGGACTCTCATTGGCGAGGTGTAACGTGTGGGAGGCTCACACTACCCCCACCATTTCCTGTCTCTGCTGTGCAGGCGTCCCCAACCGACCCCAACCGCTGTCCACAACGTCCAGATTACCACCCATCGACTTCCACCCTCTACTGTAACTCTGCCAATTGAGTTAGTATGACGGCTGGCCCAAGCCGGAGGCAACGCCGACAGCCGGAGTCGAACCTGGTGTCTCTTGCATTGGTGACGAGTGCAATGTCCGCTGCGCCACCCAGCCGCTTGCATAAATAATTTTAATGCAAAAAAAGTGTCCTCTGTTCTTTCATTTTAGCATTGTCTATCGCAGAACACATTCCATTGTGGGCAGAGTGTATGCTTGGTTTCATTCCAGCCTTGCCTAAACACCAGCTGATGATTTCACTAATTGGCTCACCTCTTCAACTAAGTGCAATGTATAGTTAAAATGAAAACTTGGCCCACGATGGAATGAGTTTGAGACCCCTGGTCTATCCCTTTAAAAAAAATTACTTTTACTTTTTAGTACTTAAGTACATTTAAAAGTAGGACTTTTTTACTTTTACTCAAGTGTGTTTTTAGCCAGATACTTTGACTTTTACTTGAGTCAGATTTTGAGACGGTACCCATACTTTCACTTAAGTATAATTTCTGGGTACTTTTTACACCCCTGCACGACACACACACACTGTACACGCTCACACACTAGCAGCCACTTTAACATGAGCACATACACACTCATGCTGCACACGCTCACACTTATGGACACTTTACAGAAGGAAAGGTCACTTTAAGAATAGTATAGTAGAGCTTGAGATTGTATAATATAGCATTGTATAGCAGTGTACATAAAGACCCAGTGCATCATCCGTAGCTAACAGTGTACTGCACTACCACAGGACCTAGCATGTCCTACCATGCTCTGTAAATAACTCATGTACAGATACCGATATGCCCTACTTTGTTTACTTGTTTATTGCACATGTCGCTCTATTGGTTGGATTCTTATTATATATTATTACTATTGTATTATGCACATCGTTGCGGGCAAGACCCCCCCCGCATTTCACTGTATACCTGTATGCCGTGACAAATAAAACTCTTGTATCTATCTTGTATCACACTTAACCCCTAATTACTCCTGATGAGCAGGTTGGCACCTTGCATGGTTGCCTCCGCCGTCGGTGTGTGAATGTGTGAGTGAATGGGTAAAATGTGAGGAACAAATTGTAACGCGCTTTGGATAAAATCGTTATATCAATGCAGCCATTTACCATTTACAAGCATCTCTATGCTGGGATCCCGAGGTTGAAGAGGTGGGTTAGAATGTTAACCATGGTGACAGCCTTTCCAAATCTGCAGTGAACCATAAAATGTAACATGTTTATGTAAAATGTTACTACAGGGAGTGAAACACAAGAGTAAATAACATCACATCTACAGTATTTCCATCATCTCAGCCGCGACGCTATTTACTAGATTTACTACAACGCACAGCCTTGAGTGTCCTGTTGCTTTTATACAACAGTTTTATGCAATAACTGATTTTGCATTGTGAATAAAACACTTAGCTATAACGTTTTGATGAAGAGTTAACTCAGCTCAGTATACAGTATATACTAAACTACTCCTAGCAGTGTTGCTATAGCAAATAACATAGTGACATGTTATATCATTTAAATGTCAGAGTGCAGCCATAATCAGCCTTTGTGTCCGTTTGAAAATGTGTTCTATAGATAATATACAAAATATTGTTCTGATTGTCTGTAACAGTCCTATTTATTATGGATTATTTATTTCACATGTGGAACAAAATATGGTCCAAGGACAACGCTTAAACATTTTGCACAACCTTTGACCTTCATAACATGCTGTTATTTTGTCAGCAAAGATATATCTTCAGTGAACTGAAATAGAGTGCAGGTGTTGCATAACGTGTCTCTCATCATTACTGTACAAATGTTTATGTCAAGTCCTGTTGGATACTTAAATCATATCTTTTGAATAAACTATGAACGTGTTCTTTTTATATATATATATATATATACACACAAACATATATATACACACTATATATTGCTCTTTATATTTCATGGGTAACTTATTTTGTGATTAATTATTTTATACTTACTAAATGTTTATATGAAAACATGTAGTCACCTTAAACAGTATTTCTTTCTATAATTGAACACAAAAAGAAAATAATTGACTCTTCGAACCGCAACTATTTAATTATGCATCATATTGAAACAGAAAAGTTATCTGACGTATTCCACCAAAGGGGAAAGTGATCATATCCAAATGTGTGCATTTCTTATTGGCTACTAGTTTGAATATGTTAAAGGTAATTGATCCAAACATACATGAATGTGTAGCTCCACCCCCGGACATAAGAATGGAGCCCTGTGTTCATATCCTGCTGACTGACCAACACTAGACAACAGTAAGCTGCTTGTATTTGTTCTGTGGCTGAAACACTTTGGGTATGTTGGCAATGTTTGCAAACATTGTAGTAAAACTGATCTATATTACGATTTACAATAGGTTCAGAAAGTTCCAAATATCTTATTTTACATACAGATCAAGGTAGACTTAGTATGGAGTACTGTATATATTGCACAGGATACTTATATTCATAATTATAGTTACAGTATAAATATTGTACCAGGAGTAGACATAAGATAGAGTTAGGTATATTTGTACCGGGGGTAGACTTAGCATATTTATTTGTATATTTATAACAGGGTGGGCTACACACACACATATTTGTATTATTGATGCTGTAGATGTAGAGCATACTTATGTTTCTATGAACTCAAACTCGTTTCATTTGAACACTATTGAATTTCAATGGTAATGTTACATTTCGACTGCATTTCTCATGTAGCACATCATGGAAATAGGGAGTTAAAGTAAATTCCTTTGTGTTGTGTTCAAAGTTCTATATTGAGGTTCAGTCTGTGAAACGGCAAGTTTCAAGCAAATATCCACACGGTCCTGCTGGGTTTAAAAGTCCACGTTTATTTAGTAAGAATAAAATAACAGAAGACAAAATGCACAATATTCAATGAATGGTCATTCTTCCTAAGCCAGCGCCTATCTAGGTCTGTCTCCCTGAAAGTCTGCCACCAGAAGAACAACTCTCTCTCTCTCTCTAACACAGATGGGTCTGTTCTAAAACAAAATAGTTACATTTACGACTGACCCACACATCCTGGCTATGGGTTCAACCGAAGGCCTTGAAATTAGAAGAGTGTCCCGTATGAAGTGTCCCGGCTGCCCAGAGATAAGAGGTGAGGGAGAAGGTTATAGGCTGAATCAACCTCCCCATGGAGGTCCGGCCACCACATTGTTACCAACCCCCCTTGGAACAGAGAGAGAAACATTATCCCACAGTAATTCAAAATGACCAAAGGTGATCAAATACAAATAAAATGGTTGCATATTGTTGTCCAGTCTACCCGGAGTATGAAAATAAAGATTTTGACTTCCCCACATGCAAAGGAACAGAGGTATTGGATGGGAATCAAATATGTGAAAATGCGAATATCCAAACAAACAAATTTTACCCCGGTAGGCTAGAAACTAGAAACAAAGCAAAACATAGTGTACAGTATGTGTGTCCCTCAGAACAATGATAAGAGTGACTAAGTGAACGTAACTCCTAATTACATCATCTTTCACAACTCAGCATCTTCAAGATCAATTTAAATCCAAAACCCTGGGTAGAGGATGAATGTCACTGATCTTTATTTCAGCTCACAAAACTCAGTCTCCCCAGAGTAATGTGAAAGCCAAAGTCCAGGATAGAGAGGCTGAGTGAATGTGGTGTTGACTCTGTGCAGGAGGGTCATTGTGTCGGAGACGCTGTAGAAGGACAGAATCCCTGCCCTGTGATCCAGGTACACTCCTATTCTGGAGGACCGGGGGGCCGGTACTGTTATGTTCTTGTTATTGTGTCTGAAGATGTAATTACCTTGTCTGCATTCTAAAGCCCAGGATTTGGAATTGCATCCAAATCCACAGTCCTCCACAGTGCCTGTTCTACTAATGTCTTTGTAGGAGGCTGCTACACAAACAGATACACTCCACTTCACCTCCCAGTAACAGCGTCCAGTCAGACCTTCTCTACCCAGAACCTGAAACCATTCAATAAATCTTTCTGGGTGATCAGGATATGACTGCTTTTGCTGCATCCATGTTGCTTTTCTGTTCCTTTCAGACAAAGACAGATATCCGTTTGTTGTGTTTGGGTCCAGTGTGATCCGAGAGGAATATTGTAAGAAGTCAGCTCTGGTCTTGGGCTCTGGTGGTGGCAGTACAACATTAACTGGATTCACTGTTGTTGAGATTCTGGGCCACTGCTCTTTCAGAACGTCCTCTAGTTTGTCTCTCAGCTCAGACACAACCTCAGTCACATCTGCAAAGTAGTACAGGAGAGGAAGGACACTGATGCTGGGTAAGTCTGTAGACTCACTGGGACCGGAGAGGGAGGGGTACCTCTGTAGAAAGTGGATGTGGTCCTCTGTGTGTGAGAGCTGCTCCAGCTCAGTGTCTCTTCTCCTCAGGTCCGCTATCTCCTGCTCCAGTCTCTTCTGCAGTTCTTCAGCCTGAGTTACTGTGGTCCTCTGTCGGGCTCTGATTACATTCTTCAGCTCAGAGAGCCTCGTCTCCAAGGAGTGTATCAGCGCAGTAAAGATTCTCTCACTGTCCTCCACTGCTTTATCAGCAGAGCGATTGAGATAATCAACAGCCTGTTGGGCCTCTTTGAGCCGCTTCTCTCTCTCCTGGACTCTCTGGTGGACTTTCTGCTGACTCATGCCAAGCTCTTTCTGTCTCTCTGTCCTTTCTGCTGCAGCTAAGACTGTATCATGGCCTTTATGTTCATCCATGGAACACAGATAACAGATACACTGCTGATCAGTACGACAGAAAACATCCAGAATCCTGTCATGACGAGTGCAGGTGTTCTCCTGAAGCCGTGTGGAGGCTTTGACCAGCTTGTGTTTCTTTAACGGAGCTACAGTATGATGAGGCTGGAGGTGAGTTTCACAGAAAGAGGTCAGACATACCAGGCAGGACTCGAGGGCTTTCTGCTTTCTCCCAGTGCAGAAATCACAGGCCACATCTCCAGGTCCAGCATAACAGTGATCAGGAGGAGCAGCTTGGAGTCCCGTCTTCATTCGTAGTTGTTCTATCACTTCAGCCATTATGTTGTTTTTCTTCAGAAAAGGCCTCGGATTAATAGTCGCCCTGCACTGGGGACATGTGTTGATCCCCTTCTGATCATCTTGATCCCAGTAGTCTTTAATACAGCCCATACAGTAGCTGTGTCCACAGGGAATAGTTACTGGATCCTTCAGTAGATCCAGACAGATAGAACAGCAGAACTGGTCCCGGTCCAGATCAACTACTTGCTGCCGCTGCGCCATTTTATTCCACAAAGACAACGGCACTCTTAAGTTTTGTTTTATAAGGAAGCGTAAACGCTGATTGCGGGAGGTGGCGTTATTCTTTTTCGAAAGCCGCATTTCTGGCAGACGCTCTCTGATTGGCCACTGACTGACGCTCTCTGATTGGCCACTGACGCGTTTGCCCAATCGCGTGACGAGCTGTGTCTTTGCTAATTTCCGCGTCAAACAGCCTGCAAACTACCTGGCGTTCTATCGCCATGCTCAAACTCTAACCTTAACCAACTTCGAAAGAGTGCCTTGTAGCGCTGAGAGAAAGGAGTCGGAGGCGGTGTCTCGAAGTTAAACCTAATTCCTTTATTATTCATCAGCGTAACAACAAGTCGACGTAGTCGTGTTGACCATAGATATCTATAGTGTCGACAGTAAGTAAGAATGCCGGTGGCAGGAAGTGCCACACTATAAATCGTCCGGGGGGAACTACTATTCCCAACCACAGTTCTGTGTGAATTATGTACAGTCACTACCATAACTACAGCCTAAGCTTAACCAGAGCCGTATAATTAATTAATTAATTAAAGGGCTCTGAGCTTAACCAGTGTAGAAACAGGCGTCGGCCAATCATAGAGCGTCTTGCCCGAAATGCGGCTACGAAAGAAAATAACGCCGGGAGGTGGGAGGTGCTTCCTGGTTACAGCTGTCCAGGGGAGGAGTCGCTTTATAGAGACAGTGTCTAGTTTACTGTGATTCATAGATAGAAGATGTTTTTGACATCGTTCAGGACTATTTCTCATCATCAATTACCTCTAATTTGTCTACTTTGTCAAGGAAAACACACTAAAACTCATAAACACAAAGAGAGACAAAGAGAAAATGGTACACATACTCAATAAAACACTCTCTCTCTTGCTTTCTCTTTCTCACACTCCCTCTTTCTCCTCCCTTGCTCTCTCGCTCACTCTTTCACTGATTTGATTTACTGATTTGTTTGAAGGATGGTTTTTGTTAGGAGTAAAGGTAAAATGTCCTCAGTTGTGCTATTATGTGCTATATATATATCAATGTGTTCACTGTATATATCATAAGTGCAGTAATGTTGTTGTAACACTATGGGGCGCTCTAACTAAAGGTAGAGACGCACATCTGTTCCACGTACTGAGCCTATAAAAGGGGTGTGTCCATCAGCTCTCTCTCTCATCCTCTCAGCTGCACCTTGAAGTAGCAGGTGCACACTGCAACAATGTTTATGACCAATGTGAAATAAACCAAGCCAAAAAGGAAAAGTTCATCGATTCCTTTCCTCCGAATGCAACGCAAAGATAAGCTGCAGTCATTATCTTAACAGTTTTTTACCAGTTTTCCTACTTTATTTTAATCTAAAATATGTGATAAGATGGAAAACATAATGTACATTTAATGTGTAAGTCTGTCAATGTCAAAAGGAAGTAATCACAACCAGCATAACTGGATACAAACAGGCCCCAATCAGTCAGAGTCGGCAACCGGACATCAGGCACAAAGGCTCTAAACACAGGGACCCCCCAGGGCTGCGTGCTAAGCCCCCTACTGTACACCCTCTTCACACACGACTGTGTGGCCTCCCAGAACAACACCAGTATCATCACATTTGCAGATGATACTACAGTCATCGTCGGACTGATCACTGGGAGCTGAGGAGGTGCACAGAAGGGAGGTGGCGGAACTGGTGGCCTGGTGTCAGGACAATAATCTCTCCTTGAATGCAGACAAGACCAAGGAGATGATTATTGACCCACAGAGGAGGAGTGTACAGCACTCATACAGTAGGTGAGACAGAGGTGGTAGGGTGAACATCTTTAAATTCCTCCGTACCCACATCAGCGAGGACCTCACCTGGGCTCACAACACCCAACAGATAACAAAAAAATCCCACCAATGACTGTACTTCATAAGAAGGCTGAGATAATTTGGCATGCCACCCAAAATTCTCAGCAACTTCTATAGAAGTACGGTTGAGAGTGTCCTTACCAGCTCAATCACGGTCTGGTATGGAAACTGCACTGCTAAGGAGAGGAAGGCACTGCAGCGAGTGATTAAAACTGCTCAATACATCTCTGGAGCAGCCTTCCCCTCACTACAGGACATTTAGGCCTTGTCCAGACTAAAAAGATTTTGATCTTTTTCGTTTTCATTTAAAAAAGGTTTTCCCTAAACACTAAATCGTTTTTTTAAAAACTAGTGCATCCTAATGAGCACACTGAACCGCTGAAACGCTGCCGCAAAAAAACCAAAAGCATAGAAGAAGAATGGAGCATGCACAGTTTGCACCTACCTACCGCCAATAAAATCAGAAGAAGAGAAGGACAACACACACTCATTCGGAAAAACAACGAGACGACAACAAGAAGAAATGGCAGAACAATCGACTAACGCTGTGAGAAAGGCAACGTTTGTATGGACGGACGATGAGGTGGAGTTACTGCTTGGGGTGATGCTGGCTTACAAGGCAGCCAGACTACAGGAGGGTGTAGATTGGGAGTCATGCCAGGCCAAATACGCCGACATCTTCGCAGAGTTCCAGACACTCTATCGGCGGCGCCCGACGGAGAAAGATTTCCCGCACGACGTGAACGCCATAACAAAAGTTCAGATAACTGCGAAAATAAAAAACATTAGAGGCAAGTACAGAAAGGCGTGGATACTGGGCGTCGGAGTGGACAAGGACGTGTTGTACTCCTTTTTTTTTAACTGTTCGAAGAGGTCTGGGGCGGCTCGCCCGCTACGTGTTCCATCACCGGTGGCATCGAGACGGGGGACTTGGATGAATCCACGTCAGCCCCGGAACCCTCTTCACCACAGCCCTCCGGATCCGGCGAGAGTCAACCTGCGGTCCTAAGCCAGCGCTGGGATATGCTCCAGGTAGGTTCATGATTTAATATAAGATATTCCTTTATTGATCCCCTTGGGGAAAATGCAGGCACCATAGCAGCATGTGGGGGGGGGGGGGGGGGGGGGGTGTACAGGTAGTCATTTCAAGCGGGCTTTCTATTATCAAGCGGGCTTTTCTATATCCTAGATAAAGTACCTTTTAATGTGAGCACAGTTGGTGATATACATACACATAGTGCCTCACAAATGATGTGCATAACCTATACATATATTTATATTTCAACATTTGAATACCGTCTGTACATGTCTGCTTATACTTAGGCCTGTACATATACCTGCATCCATCTGTATATACTATAGCAAAAGGCGGTATACACTCACCATATTTATTTCCACATACCTCAATACTGAACCTAATAGTGTTATACTCTGCTACTTTTGTACTGTATTGTTCTGTACTTTAATCACTTTAATCACTTCCTACAGGAGGACATCAGGCTCAGAACTATAGGATGTTGGAGATGATGGAGGAGTCATCGAAAAACAAAATGCAGTCAGCATGGAGCGGATGCACGACAGCATTGAAACCATAACAGGCACTATTAGGGAGGGCTTTGACCTGATGAGGGAGTTATTGTTGCAACCGGTCCGCGACAGCAACCATTTACACACCCCCCCCCCCCACAGTAGCAACGGTGGATATGGATTCCAGGGGGCCTCATCCTCAACATCTGTGAACAGACGCCCACAGACAACGACACCGGCTTTTATGCACCCACCAAACACACAGCAAAGATACATATCCACACACCGGCCGCATGACCCACAGCAACAAACAACCCCGTTCTCATACCGACGGGCACTGTTTGAAAACTGAGCTTCTTTGTTGTGTTTTTTCTTTTTCTTTTCTTTTTTTAACTTTTTTTTTTAGAAATCAGAGGCCAGAATCACTGCCTACTTGAAAAGTGGCCTTTTTTTGGCTTAAACTTGAAGACTGCATAGTGCCTACTGTTTTTTGAATAGTGTAATTTAAAAGCCTGGTCTCTTTTTGAAAGATAACATTTGACTTTTTTTGTACTGCAAGTATCATTTGTTTGCTAATATTTTGCTGCTGTGATGCCTGAAATCTCCCCAAGGGATCAATAAAGGAATATCATATTTTATCTCCTCTTATGACAATGTATTTTGTTCCTACTTTCAAGTCAGTGACCATGTGACCTTGCACACTCATCCATTTTTCCATTTTAAAGTGTAACTTTATATACTTATAGCACATGCATAAGCCTGGTCTCTTTTTGATTCAACTTTGTTTTAATATTTTGGACAGCTGTAGTTGTGGTTGCTAAACTCAAATCCAAATCACAACTTTACCAGATTATAAAGTACCCAACCTCTGACTATGAACCTCTTAACAGACGGGCAGAAAAGTGGCCATTTTGTTTTGACTTGCCCCAATGCAATATGTATATTGCCACACAATACTGTCTGGCTTTGCAGACACCTATTTACACCACAAAACAATGCATGCCCACACCCAGGCCCCCCCCCCCCGGTGCAACAAGCACCCACATCCAATTTACATCTTACACAAATTATCATACTAAAAGGATACATGCATCCACTGCACCAACATCCTGAATAATCAAATCTTGTGTTTGCCAGAATCACACTGCCTACTTGAAAAGTGGCCATTGAACTTGACTATTGTATATGGCCAGGTGACCTTGCACACTCATCCATTTTCCATTTTACAGTGTAACTTTATATACTTATGCATAAGCCTTCATTTCCTCCCACCTAGACTACTGGAACTGCCTTCTCACCGGCATCACCTCCCGCTCCCTCCATAGACTCCAGATGGTTCAGAACTCTGCTGCTCGCCTGCTCACTAACACCCGGTCCTGTGACCACATCACTCCTGTCCTCCACTCTCTCCACTGACTCCTGGTTAAGGAACGCATACATTTCAAACTACTACTCCTCACCTTCAAAGCCCGCCATAGCCTGGCCCCCCTCTACCTGACCGACCTCCTTCTCCCTTACCCAGGGTTCGAGTTATCACCTGAGAGCTATGGGGGCCCCCTGAATAAATTTTTTTACTCTTTTTCCCCCTGACATTTTGGCCGTTTTTAAAGTCATGTTACGCTATTTATTAGATTTACTACAACGCACAGTCTTGAGTGTTCTGTTGCTTTTATGCAATATCTGATTTTGCATTGTGAATAAAACACTTAGCCAGGGGTGTATGGGGCTCAGAAGTATATGAAGGAAAATTATTTTTGCCTGTTTTGGCCGGTTTTTTGGGCGAAAATTGGTGGATTTTGTAAAAAAAAAAAAAAAAAATTACTTTATTTCGGTTTTAGGGTTAGGTTAGAGTTATGTTATTTAATTATTTTGGGGAGCCAGCCCCCCAAACTCCTGAAATGCATAGAAATCTATGCATCTTGGAACAGTTACTATATATATAGTCAAGAAAGCATTTAGTCATACTTAAAGTTTAAAGTGCTTTACTTGCATTGAACATTGCATTGAACATTGAGGAGACATCATTAGAAAGCACAATGTATGTTTCCATAGTTACGCAGATGACACACAATTGTACATCTCCGCTGAACCAAATTATCACACAGCTATAAACTCCATTTCCGCCTGTCTCTTGAGTCTTAGCAATAAACAAATGGATGACAAACAACTTCCTAAAATTAAATGAGGGCAAAACTGAAATCCTACTAGTCGGTCCTATAACAAAAAGAGAAATGTTACAGAGCAATATGGGGCAACTTACTCCTTGGATCAAACCCGAAGTTACAAGTAAGTAACCGGTAACATTTAGAATTGATTTCAAGGTCCTCCTCCTTATATACAAAGTATAAACATTGCGATCATCTACTACTGGTCTATTGAAGGTTCCAAGCCACAGTCTAAAGAAAAACGGGGATGCAGCCTTTGCTAACTATGCTATGCACCAAAGTTATGGAACACACTACCTATGGACATTAGGGAAGCTAGATCTCTTAATATTTTCAGAAATAAGCTAAAAACGTCCCTCTTCACCATAGCCTTCTAATACACCCCGCTGTTGATTGTACTGTAGCACTATTTTACTCTGGCCATTCTATTGCATAATTTTACTATCTATTCTATATTCTATTATTGCACTATATTATTGGTGTGCAAACCAGTCAACTTACAAAAAAGAGCCTGTTGGAGGATTTCAACAAGATAAATGCGACAACAGTGCAAAATATTTCACTATAATATTTCAAAACGAAGTAAAAAATATTATAATAATTATTTGATCATGTTAAATGATAATTTGATCATGTTAAAAAAGGGAAAATAAAAAACATTTGTAAAAAAAATATATATATATATCAGTGGGGCTTTGATTGATTGATTGATTGAAAAACTTTATTAACAGATTGCAGAATGGGTACAATACAGTACAGCTCAATACACACAATTGTTAAGGGGATGCAGACCAGAGAAAGACTTTCGTCTTGTTTACATCAGGGTCCCCCATTTTCAATTCATCAGGACATATATGACATACATGACATACAGATAGTCAGTACTGCTACATCTATACATTTATGACATACCAGATTTGCAAATACAGTACTGTTTGTGATACAGAAGGAGTCAGGAAAAGGGAGTATATACATTTGACGTAGAAACTGTACATTGGAGGAGGTTGGGTGGGGGGGGGTTGGGTACACTGGGATATTGACAACCATACTGGGTAATCTACATTGGAGGTGGTTGGGGGGGGGGGGGGGGGGCACACTGTATATACAAGCAAAACTGTACATTGGGGGGGGGGGGGGGGGGGGACACTGTACAAACAAACAAAATTGTACATTGGACTATTGACAAAACCATACTAGGTAAATGACTGTACATTGGAGGGGGTTGGGTTAGGATATTTACAGGGGCCAGTGTTGAATTGCAGTCTCCCGTAGGTGTCCCTTGAGAGAGGTTTTGAAAGTGGGTAGTGATCCACATTCCTTTACAGCTTTGGGTAGGGCGTTCCACATTGATGTGGCATAATTGCGAAACGTGTTTAGTCCCTTATTTGAGCCGAATCTGGGTTTAACATGATTTGTGGAGCTCCCTCTGGTGTTGTGATCGTGGTATTCACTGACCTTTGGGAAGTATTTTGACATGTACATGGGTACCTTGGTCGTGTAGTGTATCTTGTAGACCAGGCCCATTGCAAGTTGCTGTACTCTGTCGTCTACTCTAAGCCATCCTAGGTTGTCAAAGTGGGCAGGGGTGGGGGCCCTACTGATAGTGGTCTAAATACGCCGATGCACTTAGCTATAACGTTTTGAGAGTTAACTCAGCTCAGTATACTAAACTACTCCTAGCAGTGTTGCTATAGCAAATAACATACATGTTATATGACTCAAAACTGACTTTTAAAAAACACATTAAAAAAATGGCTCATGTTTTAAAGTTTAACATTCTGAATTTCCGCCATATTAGAAATTCTTTAACAACACAGGCAGCAAAAATTTACCTAAATGCTATGATTCTGTCCTATATGAGATACTGCATGCCATGCTGGACGCAAGCCAATCAAACTACCTTAAATCCGATCAGATCCCTGTATGGACAAGCTCTGAAGATATTGGACAGAAAATCTAGACAGCATCACCACTGTAATATTCTCCCCAAATACAAATTACTAAGCTTTGATAATTTAATTATCTTCTCATACATTCTTCTGACTCCAGTTCATAAAATAATTAATAATACTGCCCCTCCTCCATTGAAACATTTTGTCCTATCGTGTTCTGAGCTAAGAACAAGGGCTCCAAGATCTGCATCAAGAGGTGACTGCAAGGTCCCTCTAAGAAACTCTGCTTCTGCCCAATCCGCCTTCTCCTTCAAGGCCATCAAAGAGTGGAACAGGCTTCCTGGTGACATAAAAAATAATATGATAACTTTTGCTCTGTCACAAAAAAATTGCTATTGAGTCACCAATGTTGCCAACACTAGGTGGTGCTGTCTGACTTCCTTGTGTCACTTTTACTTTGCACTTTTGAACTTAGATAGATCATTATGTTTGGCACTGTGCTATGAGTATGTGCATGTTATGTTGCATTTCCATGTGTATGTATTTTACACTCTTTATGCTGTATGTCCTGTGTATGTTGTCTGGCATTTTACTTGTATATATATTTTGAACTCTTGCACTGTTTGTATTTCATATGTTTTGGATAAGACTACAGATGTAAATTAGCTTCAGCTAAATCTGGTGCAAACATATTTTCATGTAACAATGATTAATGTAAATGGACATTGTCTATAAAAAAAAAGTGCAGCCATAATCAGCCTTTGTGTCCGTTTGAAAATGTGTTCTATAGATAATATACAAAATATTGTTCCGATTGTCTGTAACGTCAGCTAAATGACTAAATGTAAATGTAACAGTCCTATTTATTATGGATTATTTATTTCATGTGGAACAAGATATGGTCCAAGGACAACGCTTAAACATTTTGCACAACCTTTGACCTTCATAACATGCTGTTATTTTGTCAGCAAAGATATATCTTCAGTGAACTGAAATAGAGTGCAGGTGTTGCATAACTTGTCTCTCATCATTACTATACAAATGTTTATGTAAAGTCCTGTTGGATACTTAAATCAATATATCTTTTGAATAAACTATGAACGTGTTGTTCTTTTTATATATGTATATACACACTATATATTGCCCTTTATATTTCATGGGTAACTAATTTTATGATTCATTATTTTATACTTACTAAATGTTTATATGAAAACATGTAGTCACCTTATACAGTATTTCTTTCTATAATTGAACACAAAAAGAAAATAATTTGACTCTTCAAACCGCAACTATTTAATTATGCATCATATTGAAACAGAAAAGTGATCTGATGTATTCCACCAAAGGGATATGTGATCATATCCAAATGTGTTCATTTTCTATTGGCTAGTTTGAATATGTTAAAGGTAATTGATCCAAACATACATGAATGTGTAGCTCCACCCCCGGACATAAGAATGGAGCCCTGTTTTCATATCCTGCTGACTGGCCAACACTAGACAACAGTAAGCTGCTTGTATTTGTTCTGTGGCTGAAACACTTTGGGTATGTTGGCAATGTTTGCAAACATTGTAGTAAAACTGATCTATATTACGATTTACAATAGGTTCAGAAAGTTCCAAATATCTTATTTTCCATACAGATCAAGGTAGACTTAGTATGGAGTACTGTATATATTGCACAGGATACTTATATTCATAATTATAGTTACAGTATAAATATTGTACCAGGAGTAGACATAAGATAGTTAGGTATATTTGTACCGGGGGTAGACTTAGCATATTTATTTGTATATTTATAACAGGGTGGGCTGTACACATGCACACATATTTGTATTATTGATGCTGTATGTAGAGCATACTTATGTTTCTATGAACTCTAACTCGTTTAATTTGAACACTATTGAATTTCAATGGTAATGTTAGATGTCGACTGCATTTCTCATGTAGCACATCATGGAAATAGGGAGTTAAAGTAAATTCCTTTGTGTTGTGTTCAAAGTTCTATATTGAGGTTCAGTCGGTGAAACGGCAAGTTTCAAGCAAATATCCACACAGTCCTGCTGGGTTTAAAAGTCCACGTTTATTTAGTAAGAATAAAAAAAAGACAAAATGCACAATATTCAATGAATGATCATTCTTCCTAAACCAGCTCCTATCTAGGTCTGTCTCCCTCAAAGTCTGCCACCAGAAGAACAACTCACTCTCTCTCTTTGAGCTCTTTTGATAACACAGATGGGTCTGTTCTAAAACAAAATAGTTACATTTACGACTGACCCACACATCCTGGCTATGGGTTCAACCGAAGACCTTGAAGATAGAAGAGTGTCCCGGCTGCCCAGAGATAAGAGGTGAGGGAGAAGGTTATAGGCTGAATCAACCTCCCCATGGAGGTCCGGCCACCACATTGTTACCAACCCCCCTTGGAACAGAGAGAGAACCATTATCCCACAGTAATTAAAAATGACCAAAGGTGATCAAATACAAATAAAATGGTTGCATATTGTTGTCCAGTCTACCCTGAGTAGGAAAAAAAGATTTTGACTTCCCCACATGCAAAGGAACAGATGTATTGAAGATGGGAATCAAATATGTGAATATCCAATCAAACAAACTTTACCCCGGTAGGCTAAAGACTAGAAACAAAGCAAAACATAGTACAGTATGTGTGTGTGTCCCTCAGAACAATGATAAGAGTGACTGAGTGAATGTAACTCCTAATTACCCCATCTTTCACAACTCAGCATCTTCAAGATCAATTTAAATCCAAAACCCTGGGTAGAGGATGAATGTCACTGATCTTTATTTCAGCTCACAAAACTCAGTCTCAGAGTAATATGCAAGCCAAAGTCCAGGATAGAGAGGCTGAGTGAATGTGGTGTTGACTCTGTGCAGGAGGGTCATTGTGTCGGAGACGCTGTAGAAGGACAGAGTCCCTGCCCTGTGATCCAGGTACACTCCTATTCTGGAGGACCAGGGGCCCAATACTGTTATTCTCTTGTTATTGTGTCTGAAGATGTAATTACCTTGTCTGCATGGTATTTCTAAAACCCAGGATTTGGAATTGCATCCAAATCCACAGTTCTCCACAGCGCCTGTTCTACCAATGTCTTTGTAGGAGGCTGCGACATAAACCTCTCCACTCACCTCCACCTCCCAGTAACAGCGTCCAGTCAGACCTTCTCTACCCAGAACCTGAGATATATCAATAAATCGTTCTGGGTGATCAGGATAGTCCTCCTCATGCTCCATGGATGTTGCTTTTCTGTTCTTCTCAGACAAAAACAGACCTCCGTTTGTGTTTGGGTCCAGTGTGATCTGAGAGGAATATTGTAAGAAGTCAGCTCTGGTCTTGGGCTCTGGTGGTGGCAGTAAAACATTAACTGCATTCACTGTTGTTGAGATTCTGGGCCACTGCTCTTTCAGAACGTCCTCTAGTTTGTCTCTCAGCTTAGACACGACCTCAGTCACTTCTGCAAAGTACAGGAGAGGAAGGACACTGATGCTGGGTAAGTCTGTAGACTCACTGGGACTGGAGGGGGAGGGGTAGCTCTGTAGAAAGTGGACGTGGTCCTCTGTGTGTGAGAGCTGCTCCAGCTCAGTGTCTCTTCTCCTCAGGTCCGCTATCTCCTGCTCCAGTCTCTTCTGCAGTTCTTCAGCCTGAGTCACTGTGGTCCTCTGTTGGGCTCTGATTACCTTCTTCAGCTCAGAGCGCCTCGTCTCCAAGGAGCGTATCAGCTCAGTAAAGATTCTCTCACTGTCCTCCACTGCTTTATCAGCAGAGCGATTGAGAGAATCAACAGCCTGTTGGGCCTCTTTGAGCCGCTTCTCTCTCTCCTCGACTCTCTGGTGGACTTTCTGCTGACTCATGCCAAGCTCTTTCTGTCTCTCTGTCCTTTCTGCTGCAGCTAAGACTGTATCATGGCCTTTATGTTCATCCATGGAACACAGATAACAGATACACTGCTGATCAGTACGACAGAAAACATCCAGAATCCTGTCATGACGAGTGCAGGTGTTCTCCTGAAGCCGTGTGGAGGCTTTGACCAGCTTGTGTTTCTTTAATGGAGGTACAATATGATGAGGCTGGAGGTGAGTTTCACAGAAAGAGGTCAGACATACCAGGCAGGACTCGAGGGCTTTCCGCTTTCTCCCAGTGCAGAAATCACAGGCCACATCTCCAGGTCCAGCATAGGAGTCCTGTCTTCATTAGTAGTTCAGCCATTATATTGTTTTTCTTCAGGACAGGCCTCGGATTAATAGTCACCCTGCACTGGGGACATGTGTTGATCCCCTTCTGATCATCTTGATCCCAGCAGTCTTTAATACAGCCCATACAGTAGCTGTGTCCACAGGGAATAGTTACCGGATCCTTCAGTAGATCCAGACAGATAGAACAGCAGAACTGGTCTCGGTCCAGATCAACTCCTTGCTGCGCCATTTTATTCTACAAAGACAACGGCACTCTCAAGTTTTGTTTTCTCAGGAAGAGTAAACGCTGATCGCGGGGAGGTGGGAGGTGCTTCCTGGTTATTTAGAGTAAACTCTGATCGTGTGGGTGCCGGGTGGGAGGTGCTTCCTGGTTAGTAGTAAACTCTGATCGTGTGGGTGGGAGGTGCTTCCTGGTTATAGCTGTCCAGGGGAGGAGTCGCTTTAAAGAGACAGTGTCTAGTTTACTGTGATTCATAGATAGAAGATGTTTTTGACATCGTTCAGGACTTTTCTCGCAAATTACCTCTAATTTGTACTCGAGTCATAAGCACAAAGAGAGACAGAGAGAAAATTGTACACATACTCAATAAAACACTTTCTCTCTCTATCTCTCTCTCTCTCTCTCTCTCTCTCACACACACTTTCTTTCTCATTTACTCTGATTGATTGATTGATTGAAAAGTTTATTAACAGATTGCAGAATGGGTACAGTACAGCTCAATACATACAATCAGGCACGTGCACACATAGAGGCCAAGGGGTGCCTGAGCACCTGCCTTTTTGAGCCTCATCAAAAAAGTGCCCTTTTTGAAAAAAAAAAAAACTTTTTTTTTTTTTTTTTTTTTTACAGTTTCGCATTTAGACTGCCCTTCCAACTGAAAAATGTCAGGATAGAATCAAAATATTAGGGACAGAGAGAGAGATGCCCCATATTCCATTGCAGTTTGCACGGCCTCCTCCGCGGACCTATATATTTTATGCATAGCGTGGGTGGTGATGATGATGATGATAGAAACCGCTGTGGCGCATACAGTTGAATGCTGGTATTACACTCATTGAGGGACACGAAGAAGTCAAGTCCGATGGGATTTGGGAATCTCAAATACAAATCGGGATTGGAATAAAAAATGCATTTATATTAAACAATACAGAATATACAGCACTTCTTGGGGCTGTAGGGTAAGCACTTATTCCCTCCCCCCTGGACATTTATGGAGATGTATGGGCCTTTTAAGTCAGTGATAAAAGTGTCTTTCAAGGATAAGTGAGCTCCTGCACTGATTATTATAGTTCAATATTCAATATTTGATCACCAAAACCCCCCAAAAAAGCATAAAAAGGGGGCCCCCCGCCCGAAAAGGGCCCTTAAAAATCGTGCTCGCGCGCTACGCGCGCTCGGTTAATATATACACACAAGTGTAGTGCCCTTTTCAGCCTTTGAGCACCTGCCCCTCTAAAGTCCTGTGCACGTCCCTGCATACAATTGTTAACACTTTCAATGCCGGAGCTTGGTGCCCCGGAACCCCGTTGCGTGCCATCATCCACTTCAATGTAGCGTTAAAAACGCCTAATCTATGTTTTAAATTATGGCTATGTGTCTAATCTGCCCGTCGCTTATCAATGACTTGTTTGCAGTCAACATTGTCGAAACGGATTGTTTTTTTATCGGTTCATTTTTGTTTTATAGCATTTTTAAAAGCCCTCGTTTTCAAGGAAAATATAAAGATTCCGTGATAATCGCCCTTTACTGGAATATTCTAGAATACACAAAAACGTTGTCATTTTTCGGCCTATTTAAGAATCGTTTCAAATAAACGCTAGATTATCGATTGTATAGTGTACGTATGCACACTATATAGGCGTTCTGAAAATTTATTTCCGCAGATAGAAGAGGCGTTGCTGTGCTTTCCCCACAGCCGAGATAATGTTGATCCCCCAGGACAGGGGGGATGTGTGCTTGCCAATCCTAACATGTTGTGTGCGATTTGTAAGAAAGTCCAAGATCCAATTGCATTGATTGATTGATTGATTGAAAAGTTTATTAAGAGATTGCAGAATGGGTACAGTACAGTACAGCTCAATACATACAATTGTTAAGGGGATGCAGACCAGAGAAAGACTTTTGTCTTGTTTACATCAGGGTCCCCCATTTTCAATTCATCATAACATATATGACATACATGACATATAGATAGACAGTACTGCTACATCTATACATTTATGACATACCAGATTTGCAAATACAGTACTGTTTGTGATATGAAAAGAGTCCAGAAAAGAGAGTATATACATTTGACATAGAAACTGTACATTGGAGGAGGTTGGGTAGGAGGGGTGGGTGGGGGACACTGTACAACTGAGCAAGCAAAACTGTACATTGGAATATTGACAAGACCATACTTGGTCATTTACTGTACATTGGGGGGGGGGGTTGTGTTCGGACATTTACAGGGGCCAGTTTAGAATTGCAGTCTCCCGTAGGTGTTTTTTTAGAGTGTTTTTGAAAGTGGGTAGTGATTCACATTCCTTTACAGCTTTGGGTAGGGCGTTCCACATTGATGTGGTATAATTGCGAAACGTGTTTAGTCCCTTGTTTGAGCCGAATTTGGGTTTAAAATGATTTGTGGAGCTCCCTCTGGTGTTGTGATCGTGGTATTCACTGACCTTTGGGAAGTATTTTGACATGTACATGGGTACCTTGGTCGTGTAGTGTATCTTGTAGACCAGGCCCATTGCAAGTTGCTGTACTCTGTCGTCTACTCTAAGCCATCCTAGGTTGTCAAAGTGGGCAGGGGTGAGGTGGGTTCTAGGAGTAAGGTCAAGCAGTAGTCTGACCAGTTTGTTTTGAGATGTTTGTAATTTTGTTTTTAGCGCCTTTGAGGTGCTTTGGTACCATGAGGTGCAAGCATATAGTCGTAGTACCCTTGAATGAGTGCTCCTGCCAGAGTCTTCAGGGTATTCTTGTTTACCAGTGAGGAAATCCGGTACAAGAATCGTGTTCGTTGGTTGACTTTTTTTATTACATTGGATGCCATTTTGTCACAGGAAAGATTTGCCTCTAGGATGGAACCCAGGTAGGTAATATCTTCCCTTTGCTGTAATAATTGGAATTATGGAATATAAACAATGGAATAACTTTTAAATCCTCCATACCGCCATCATTAGACCACAACAGTTTGCCTACCGAAAGAACAGGTCAACAGAGGATGCCATTGCCATTGTGTTACACACTCTGCTGGAACATCTAGAGCACATGGCACACATGGTAGACTCCTTTTTGTTGACTTTAGTTCAGCTTTCAATACTATTCTACCCAACAAGCTTCACAGTAAACTACACAAACTCGGACTGAACACATTATGCCTGGTCTACAAGATACACTACGCGACCAAGGTACCCATGTACATGTCAAAATACTTCCCAAAGGTCAGTGAATACCACGATCACAACACCAGAGGGAGCTCCACAAATCATGTTAAACCCAGATTCGGCTCAAACAAGGGACTAAACACTGAAATGAAGGCTTATGCATGTGCTATAAGTATATAAAGTTACACTGTAAAATGGAAAATGGATGAGTGTGCAAGGTCACCTGGTGTATACAATAGTCAAGTTCAATGGCCACTTTTCAAGTAGGCAGTGTGATTCTGGCAAACACAAGATTTGATTATTCAGGATGTTGGTGCAGTGGATGCATGTATCCTTTTAGTATGATAATTTGTGTAAGATGTAAATTGGATGTGGGTGCTTGTTGCACCGGGGGGGGGGGGGCGCACCTGGGTGTGGGCATGCATTGTTTTGTGGTGTAAATAGGTGTCTGCAAAGCCAGACAGTATTGTGTGGCAATATACATATTGCATTGGGGCAAGTAAAAACAAAATGGCCACTTGTCTGCCCGTCTGTTAAGAGGTTCATAGTCAGAGGTTGGGTACTTTATAATCTGGTAAAGTTGTGATTCGGATTTGAGTTTAGCAACCACAACTACAGCTGTCCAAAATATTAAAACAAAGTTGAATCAAAAAGAGACCAGGCTTATGCATGTGCTATAAGTATATAAAGTTACACTTTAAAATGGAAAATGGATGAGTGTGCAAGGTCACATGGTCACTGACTTGAAAGTAGGAACAAAAGACATTGTCATAAGAGGAGATAGAATATGATATTCCTTTATTGATCCCTTGGGGAGATTTCAGGCATAATAGCAGCAAACAAAATAGTGCAGTACAAAAAAAGTAAAATGTTATCTTTCAAAAAGAGACCAGGCTTAGCCTATGCATGTGTATAAAATTACGCTATTCAAAACACAGTATGCACTATGCAGTCTTCAAGTTTAAGCAAAAAAAAGGCCACTTTTCAAGTCGGCCTCTGGTTTCTAGAAAAAGTATAAAAAAAAAAAAAAAAAAAAAAAAAAAAAACAGTTTTCGTCCTCAAACAGTGCCCGTCGGTATGAAAACGAGGTCGTTTGTTGCTGTGGGTCATGTGGCCGGTGTGTGGATATGTATCTTTGCTGTGTGTTTGGTGGGTGCATAAAAGCCGGTGTCGTTGGCTGTGGGCGTCTGTTCACAGATGTTGAGGATGAGGCCCCCCTGGAATCCATATCCACCGTTGCTACTGTGGGGGGGGGGGTACATTGTTGCTGTCGCGGACCGGTTGCAACAATAACTCCCTCATCAGGTCAAAGCCCTCCCTAATAGTGCCTGTTATGGTTTCAATGCTGTCGTGCATCCGCTCCATGCTGACTGCATTTTGTTTTTCGATGAGTCTCCTCCATCATCCTAGTTCTGAGCCTGATGTCCTCCTGTAGGAAGTGATTAAAGTGAGTAAAGTACAGAACAATACAGTATAAAAGTAGCAGAGTATTCGCTATTAGGTTCAGTATTGAGGTATGTGGAAATAAATATGGTGAGTGTATACCGCCTTTTGCTATAGTATATACAGATGGATGCAGGTATGTACAGGCCTAAGTATAAGCAGACATGTACAGACGGTATTAGAATGTTGAAATATAAATATATGTATAGGTTATGCACATCATTTGTGAGGCACTATGTGTATGTATATCACCAACTGTGCTCACATTAAAAGGTACTTTATCATAGGATATACAAAAGCCCACTTGATAATAGAAAGCCCGCTTGAAATGACTACCTGTACACCCCCCCCCCCCCCCCCCCCACATGCTGCTATGGTGCCTGCATTTTCCCCAAGGGGATCAATAAAGGAATATCTTATATTAAATCATGAACCTACCTGGAGCATATCCCAGCGCTGGCTTAGGACCGCAGGTTGACTCTCGCCGGATCCGGAGGGCTGTGGTGAAGAGGGTTCCGGGGCTGACGTGGATTCATCCAAGTCCCCCGTCTCGATGCCACCGGTGATGGAACGCCTAGCGGGCGAGCCGCTCCAGACCTCTTCGAACAGTTAAAAAAAAAGGAGTACAACACGTCCTTGTCCACTCCGACGCCCAGTATCCACGCCTTTCTGTACTTGCCTCTAATGTTTTTTATTTTCGCAGTTATCTGAACTTTTGTTATGGCGTTCACGTCGTGCGGGAAATCTTTCTCCGTCGGGCGCTGCCGATAGAGTGTCTGGAACTCTGCGAAGATGTCGGCGTATTTGGCCTGGCATGACTCCCAATCTACACCCTCCTGTAGTCTGGCTGCCTTGTAAGCCAGCATCACCCCAAGCAGTAACTCCACCTCATCGTCCGTCCATACAGACATTTCCTTTCTCACAGCGTTAGTCAATTGTTCTGCCATTTCTTCTTGTTGTCGTCTCGTTGTTTTTCCGAATGAGTGTGTTGTCCTTCACTTCTTCTGATTTTATTGGCGGTGGGTAGGCGCAGGTAGGCACAAACTGTGCATGCTCCATTCTTCTTCTCTGCTTTTTGTGTTTTTTTGCGGCAGCGTTTCAGCGGTTCAGTGTTCTCATTAGGACGCACTAGTTTTTTTTTTTAACTATTTCGTTTTAGTCTGGACAAGGCCTAAATCTCCTGTAGTGAGGGGAAGGCTGCTCCAGAGATGTACTGAGCAGTTTTAATCACTCGCTGGAGTGCCTTCCTCTCCTTAGCAGTGCAGTTTCCATACCAGACCGTGATTGAGTTGGTAAGGACACTCTCAACCGTACTTCTATAGAAGTTGCTGAGAATTTTGGGTTGCATGCCAAATTAGTAGGAAAACTGGCAAAAAAACATCCGTCAAATAAATCAGTACATCAAATCAGTGACAGAGTGAGAGAGAGCATGAGAGGAGAAAGAGGGAGTGTGAGAGAAAGTGTGTGTGTGACAGAGAGAGAGAGAGAGAGAGAGAGAGAGAGAGAGAGAGAGAGAGAATGTATACCATTTTCTCTCTTTGTGCTTATGACTCGAGTACAAATTAGAGGTAATTGATGACGAGAAAAAGTCCTGAACGATGTCAAAAACATCTTCTATCTATGAATCACAGTAAACCAGACACTGTCTCTTTAAAGCGACTCCTCCCCTGGACAGCTGTAACCAGGAAGCACCTCCCACCTCCCGCGATCAGAGTTTACTATAAATAACCAGGAAGCACCTCCCACCCCACACGATCAGAGTTTACTCTTCCTGAGAAAACAAAACTTAAGAGTGCCGTTGTCTTTGTGGAATAAAATGGCGCAGCAAGGAGTTGATCTGGACCGGGACCAGTTCTGCTGTTCTCTCTGTCTGGATCTACTGAATGATCCAGTAACTATTCCCTGTGGACACAGCTACTGTATGGGCTGTATTAAAGACTGCTGGGATCAAGATGATCAGAAGGGGATCAACACATGTCCCCAGTGCAGGGCGACTATTAATCCGAGGCCTGTTCTGAAGAAAAACAACCTAATGGCTGAAGTGATAGAACAACTACTAATGAAGACAGGACTCCAAGCTGCTCCTTCTGATCACTGTTATGCTGGACCTGGAGATGTGGCCTGTGATTTCTGCACTGGGAGAAAGCGGAAAGCCCTCGAGTCCTGCCTGGTATGTCTGACCTCTCTCTGTGAAACTCACCTCCAGCCTCATCATACTGTACCTCCATTAAAGAAACACAAGCTGGTCAAAGCCTCCACACGGCTACAGGAGAACACCTGCACTCGTCATGATAGGATTCTGGATGTTTTCTGTCGTACTGATCAGCAGTGTATCTGTTATCTGTGTTCCATGGATGAACATAAAGGCCACGATACAGTCTTAGCTGCAGCAGAAAGGACAGAGAGACAGAAAGAGCTTGGCATGAGTCAGCAGAAAGTCCACCAGAGAGTCCAGGAGAGAGAGAAGCGGCTCAAAGAGGCCCAACAGGCTGTTGATTCTCTCAATCGCTCTGCTGATAAAGCAGTGGAGGACAGTGAGAGAATCTTTACTGAGCTGATACGCTCCTTGGAGACGAGGTGCTCTGAGCTGAAGAAGGTCATCAGAGCCCAACAGAGGACCACAGTGACTCAGGCTGAAGAACTGCAGAAGAGACTGGAGCAGGAGATAGCGGAGCTGAGGAGGAGAGACACTGAGCTGGAGCAGCTCTCACACACAGAGGACCACGTCCACTTTCTACAGAGTTACCCCTCCCTCTCCAGTCCCAGTGAGTCTACAGACTTACCCAGCATCAGTGTCCTTCCTCTCCTGTACTTTGCAGATGTGACTGAGGTTGTGTCTGAGCTGAGAGACAAACTAGAGGACGTTCTGAAAGAGCAGTGGCCCAGAATCTCAACAACAGTGAATCCAGTTAATGTTGTACTGCCACCACCAGAGCCCAAGACCAGAGCTGACTTCTTACAATATTCCCTTCAGATCACACTGGACCCAAACACAACAAACAGATATATGTCTTTGTCTGAGGGGAACAGAAAAGCAACATGGATGCAGAAAAAGCAGTCATATCCTGATCACCCAGAACGATTTATTGATATGTGTCAGGTTCTGGGTAGAGAAGGTCTGACTGGACGCTGTTACTGGGAGGTGGAGTGGAGTGTAGCGGTTTGTGTAGCAGCCTCCTACAAAGACATTAGTAGAAGAGGCACTGTGGAGAACTGTACATTTGGATTAAATTCCAAATCCTGGGCTTTAGAATGCAGACATGGTCATTACATCTTCTACCACAATAACAAGGACATAACCGTATTGGGCCCCCGGTCCTCCAGAATAGGAGTGTACCTGGATCACAGGGCAGGGATTCTGTCCTTCTACAGCGTCTCCGACACAATGACCCTCCTGCACAGAGTCAACACCACATTCACTCAGCCTCTCTATCCTGGACTTTGGCTTGCATATTGCTCTGGGGAGGCTGAGGTTTGTTAGCTGAAATAAAGATCAGTGACATTCATCCTCTACCCAGGGTTTTGGATTTAAATTGATCTTGAAGGTGCTGAGTTGTGAAAGATGGGGTAATTAGGAGTTACATTCACTCAGTCACTCTTATCATTGTTCTGAGGGACACACACACACATACTGTACTATGTTTTGCTTTGTTTCTAGTCTCTAGCCTACCGGGGTAAAGTTTGTTTGATTGGATATTCACATATTTGATTCCCATCTTCAATACATCTGTTCCTTTGCATGTGGGGAAGTCAAAATCTTTTTTTCCCTACTCAGGGTAGACTGGACAACAATATGCAACCATTTTATTTGTATTTGATCACCTTTGGTCATTTTGAATTACTGTGGGATAATGGTTCTCTCCCTGTTCCAAGGGGGGTTGGTAACAATGTGGTGACCAGACCTCCATGGGGAGGTTGATTCAGCCTATAACCTTCTCCCTCACCTCTTATCTCTGGGCAGCCGGGACACTTCATACGGGACACTCTTCTATCTTCAAGGCCTTCGGTTGAACCCATAGCCAGGATGTGTGGGTCAGTCGTAAATGTAACTATTTTGTTTTAGAACAGACTCATCTGTGTTATCAAAAGAGAGAGAGAGAGAGAGAGAGAGTTGTTCTTCTGGTGGCAGACTTTGAGGGAGACAGACCTAGATAGGAGCTGGTTTAGGAAGAATGACCATTCATTGAATATTGTGCATTTTGTCTTTTGTTATTTTATTCTTACTAAATAAACGTGGACTTTTAAACCCAGCAGGACCGTGTGGATATTTGCTTGAAACTTGCCGTTTCACCGACTGAACCTCAATATAGAACTTTGAACACAACACAAAGCAATTTACTTTAACTCCCTATTTTCTTGTGCTACATGAGAAATGCAGTCGAAATCTAACATTACCATTGAAATTCAATAGTGTTTAAATGAAACGAGTTAGAGTTCATAGAAACATAAGTATACTCTACAGCATCAATAATACAAATGTGTGTATGTATAGCCCACCCTGTTATAAATATACCAAGAACTATGCTAAGTCTACCCCCGGTACAAATATACCTAACTCTATCTTATGTCTACTCCCCGTACAATATATACTCACTGTAACTATAATTATGAATATAAGTATCCTGTGCAATATATACAGTACTCCATACTAAGTCTACCTTGATCTGTATGGAAAATAAGATATTTGGAACTTTCTGAACATATTGTAAATCGTAATATAGATCAGTTTTACTACAATGTTTGCAAACATTGCCAACATACCCAACGTGTTTCAGCCACAGAACAAATACAAGCAGCTTACTGTTGTCTAGTGTTGGTCAGTCAGCAGGATATGAAAACAGGGCTCCATTCTTATGTCCGGTGGTGGAGCTAAGCATTCATGTATGTTTGGATCAATTACCTTTAACATATTCAAACTAGCCAATAAAAAATGCACACATTTGGATATGATCACATTTCCCTTTGGTTTGTTATACGTCAGACAACTTTTCTGTTTCAATATGATTCATAATTAAATAGTTGCGGTTTGAAGAGTCAATTATTTTCTTTTTGTGTTCAATTAGAGAGACAAACTGTATAAGGTGACTACATGTTTTCATATAAACATTTAGTAAGTATAAAATAATGAATCATAAAATTAGTTACCCATGAAATATAAAGGGCAATATATAGTATATAACATATATAAAAAGAACAACATGTTCATAGTTTATTCAAAAGATATATTATATTATATTGATATCCAACAGGACTTGACATAAACATTTGTACAGTTATGATGAGAGACAAGTTATGCAACACCTGCACTCTATTTCAGTTCACTGAAGATATATCTTTGCTGACAAAATAACAGCATGTTATGAAGGTCAACGGTTGTGCAAAATGTTTAAGCGTTGTCCTTGGACCATATCTTGTTCCACATGAAATAAATAATCCATAATAAATAGGACTGTTACAGACAAACGGACACAAAGGCTGATTATGGCTGCACTCTGAAATTTAAATGATATATATATATTTATATATTTTTTTATAGACAATGTGCATTTACATTAATCATTGTTACATGAAAATATGTTTGCACCAGATTTATCAGAAGCTCATTTCCATCTGTAGTCTTATCCAAAACACATGAAATACAAACAGTGCAAGAGTTCAAAATATATATACACGTAAAATGCCAGACAACATACACAGGACATGCAGCATAAAGAGTGCAAAATACATACACATGGAAATGCAACATAACATGCACATACACATAGCACAGTGCCAAACATAATGATCTATTCTTGACACTTAATATACAAGACAAGTTCCAAAGTACCAAGTAAAATTGACTGAGTCTCTTGTGTAATCATATACACAAGGAAGTCAGACAGCACCACCTAGTGTTGACAACATTGGTGACTCGAGAGCCATTTTTTTTTCGTGGCAGAGCAAAAGTGATCAGTTTATATTATTTTGTATGTCACTATAGGATGCCTGTTCCACTATTTGATGGCCTTGAAGGAGAAGGCGGATTGGGCAGAAGCAGAGTTTCTTAGAGGGACCTTGCAGTCACCTCTTGATGCAGCTCTTGAAGCCCTTGTTCTCAGCTCAGAACACGATAGGACAAAATGTTTCAATGGAGGAGGGGCAGTATTATTAATTATTTTATGAACTAGACGAATGTATGAGAAGGTAATTAAATGATCAAAGCTTAGTCATTTGTATTTGGGGAGAATATTACAGTGGTGATGCTGTCTAGATTTTCTGTCCAATATCTTCAGAGCTTGTCCATACAGGGATCTGATCGGATTTAAGGTAGTTTGATTGGCTTGCGTCCAGCATGGCATGCAGTATCTCATATAGGGATCATCATAGCATTTAGGTACATGTTTGCTGCCTCTGTTGTTAAAGAATTTCTAATATGGCGCAAATTCATATACATTTGATGTAGAAACTGTACATTGGAGGAGGTTGGGTGGGTGGGGGACACTACAACTGTACAAGCAAAACGTGTCGTGGCTGAGATGATGGAAATACTGTAGATGTGATGTTGTTTACTCTTGTGTTTCACTCCCTGTAGTAATATTTACATAAACATGTTACATCTTATGGTTCACTGCAGATTTGGAAATGCCGTCACCATGGTTAACTGTCTAACCCACCTCTTCAACCTCGGAATCCCAGCATAGAGATGCTTGTAAATGGTAAATGGCTGCATTGATATAGCGATTTTATCCAAAGCGCTTTACAATTTGTTCCTCACATTTGACCCATTCACTCACACATTCACACACCGACGTGGAGATGAGGAGATCATTGATAACTTTGACCAGGGCGGTTTCGGTGCTGTGAGATGGACGGAAGCCAGACAAGTATGGTGTACTTGTCCAGGATTATCATGCTTGAGAGCTCCTAAATTCTCAATGCATCAACCTCTGTGTGATGTCAAACTGGTTGTTCGTCCAAGATTCAAGATTCAAGATTGTTTATTGTCATATGCACAGTTAAACAGACAGTTTGCCATACAATGAAAATCTTACTTTGCTAGTCCGCGCTTCACACAAAATCACACAATACTTAACTAAAACATATTTAAATACAAGCGAGTGCTAGAAAATAAGGTAAACAGATAAATATAATATATACAAGTGAGTACCATTGCCAGTTCCGATCAGTGTTTACAATATAAATGGAGGTGACAGCGGGTCACAGTGGGTCACAACAGCAGTTAAAAAAGTGTCTTTAGTGATTCATAGCTCGGGGGAAGGGTGCCAGTGTGGTCACAGCAGCAGTCAGGTCAGAGTGTCTGCCTGGCTGGAACAAAAGCGGGGTGGGGGGGGATCAGTTTCAAGAAGGCGTGTGTCTGTGTGTGTGTGGGGGGGGGGGGGGGGGGGGGGGGGGGCTAGGTGGGGGAGCTGGCATTCAAAAGCCTGATGGCCTGTGGGTAGAAACTGTTTGTCAGTCTCGTAGTTCTGGCTTTCAGACTCCTGTAGTAGCGCCTTCTGATGGCAGGAGGTTGAAGAGTCTGTGCTGGGTGTGTGTACTGTCCTTAATTATGTTGTGTGCTCTCCTGGTGGCCCTGGTAGAGTAAATGTCCTGTAGTGAGGGGAAGGCTGCTCCAGAGATGTACTGAGCAGTTTTAATCACTCGCTGGAGTGCCTTCCTCTCCTTAGCAGTGCAGTTTCCATACCAGACCGTGATTGAGTTGGTAAGGAGACTCTCAACCATACTTCTATAGAAGTTGCTGAGAATTTTGGGTGGCATGCCAAATTATCTCAGCCTTCTTAGGAAGTACAGTGGTTGGTGGGATTTTTATTATTATCTGTTGGGTGTTGTGAGCCCAGGTGAGGTCCTCGCTGATGTGGGTTCAGAGGAATTTAAAAGGTTTTCACCCTATCCACCTCTGTCTCACCTATGTACAATACTGTACACTCTTCCTCCGTGGGTTAATAATCATCTCCTTGGTCTCATCTGTGTTCTAGGAGAGATTATTGTCCTGACACCAGGCCACCAGTTCCGCCACCTCCCTTCTGTACGCCTCCTCAGCTCCCAGTGATCAGTCTGATGACTGTAGTATCATCTGCAAATGTGATGATACTGGTGTTGTTCTGGGAGGCCACACAGTCGTGTGTGAAGAGGGTGTACAGTAGGGGGCTTAGCACGCAGCCCTGGGGGGTCCCTGTGTTTAGAGCCTTTGTGCCTGATGTCCGGTTGCTGACTCTGACTGACTGGGGCCTGTTTGTATCCAGTTATGCTGGTTGTGATTACTTCCTTTTGACATTGACAGACTTACACATTAAATGTACATTATGTTTTCCATCTTATCACATATTTTGGATTAAAATTAAGTAGGAAAACTGGTAAAAAAAAAAACCATCCTTCAAACAAATCAGTAAATCAAATCAGTGAAAGAGCAAGAGAGGAGAAAGAGGGAGTGTGTGAGAAAGAGAAAGCAAGATAGGAGAGTGAGAGTAAATGAGAGAGAGAGAGAGAGAGAGAGAGAGTTTTATTGAGTATGTGTACCATTTTCTCTCTGTCCTTCTTTGTGCTTATGAGTTTTAGTGGGTTTTCCTCCTCAAAGTAGACAAATTAGAGGTAACTGATGACGAGAAAAAGTCCTGAACGATGTCAAAAACATCTATGAATCACAGTAAACTAGACACTGTCTCTTTAAAGCGACTCCTCCCCTGGACAGCTGTAACCAGGAAGCACCTCCTACCCCAACACGATCAGAGTTTACTCTTCCTGAGAAAACAAAACTTAAGAGTGCCGTTGTCTTTGTGGAATAAAATGGCGCAGCAAGGAGTTGATCTGGACCGGGACCAGTTCTGCTGTTCTATCTGTCTGGATCTACTGAAGGATCCGGTAACTATTCCCTGTGGACACAGCTACTGTATGGGCTGTATTAAAGACTACTGGGATCAAGATGATCAGAAGGGGATCAACACATGTCCCCAGTGCAGGGCGACTATTAATCTGAGGCCTGACCTGAAGAAAAACAACATAATGGCTGAAGTGATAGAACAACTACGAATGAAGACGGGACTCCAAGCTGCTCCTCCTGATCACTGTTATGCTGGACCTGGAGATGTGGCCTGTGATTTCTGCACTGGGAGAAAGCGGAAAGCCCTCGAGTCCTGCCTGGTATGTCTGACCTCTTTCTGTGAAACTCACCTCCAGCCTCATCATACTGTAGCTCCGTTAAAGAAACACAAGCTGGTCAAAGCCTCCACACGGCTTCAGGAGAACACCTGCACTCGTCATGACAGGATTCTGGATGTTTTCTGTCGTACTGATCAGCAGTGTATCTGTTATCTGTGTTCCATGGATGAACATAAAGGCCATGATACAGTCTTAGCTGCAGCAGAAAGGACAGAGAGACAGAAAGAGCTTGGCATGAGTCAGCAGAAAGTCCACCAGAGAGTCCAGGAGAGAGAGAAGCGGCTCAAAGAGGCCCAACAGGCTGTTGATTATCTCAATCGCTCTGCTGATAAAGCAGTGGAGGACAGTGAGAGAATCTTTACTGAGCTGATACACTCCTTGGAGACGAGGCGCTCTGAGCTGAAGAAGGTAATCAGAGCCCGACAGAGGACCACAGTGACTCAGGCTGAAGAACTGCAGAAGAGACTGGAGCAGGAGATAGTGGACCTGAGGAGGAGAGACACTGAGCTGGAGCAGCTCTCACACACAGAGGACCACATCCACTTTCTACAGAGCTACCCCTCCCTCTCCAGTCCCAGTGAGTCTACAGACTTACCCAGCATCAGTGTCCTTCCTCTCCTGTACTTTGCAGATGTGACTGAGGTCGTGTCTAAGCTGAGAGACAAACTAGAGGACGTTCTGAAAGAGCAGTGGCCCAGAATCTCAACAATAGTGAATGCAGTTAATGTTTTACTGCCACCACCAGAGCCCAAGACCAGAGCTGACTTCTTACAATATTCCTCTCAGATCACATTGGACCCAAACACAACAAACGGACACCTGTCTTTGTCTGAGAAGAACAGAAAAGCAACATGGATGGGACAAGATCAGTCATATCCTGATCACCCAGAAAGATTTATTGAAGATTTTCAGGTTCTGGGTAGAGAAGGTCTGACTGGACGCTGTTACTGGGAGGTGGAGTGGAGTGTAGAAGTTTCTGTAGCAGCCTCCTACAAAGACATTAGTAGAACAGGCACTGTGGAGAACTTTGGATTTGGATACAATTCCAAATCCTGGGCTTTAAAATGCAGACAAGGTAATTACATCTTCAGACACAATAACAAGAGCATAAGCATAACAGTACCGGGCCCCCGGTCCTCCAGAATAGGAGTGTACCTGGATCACAGGGCAGGGATTCTGTCCTTCTACAGCGTCTCCGACACAATGACCCTCCTGCACAGAGTCAACACCACATTCACTCAGCCTCTCTATCCTGGACTTTGGCTTGCATATTACTCTGGGGAGGCTGAGTTTTGGGAGCTGAAATAAAGATCAGTGACATTCATCCTCTACCCAGGGTTTTGGATTTAAATTGATCTTAACGATGCTGAGTTGTGAAAGATGGGGTAATTAGGAGTTACATTCACTCAGTCACTCTTATCATTGTTCTGAGGGACACACACACATACTGTACTATGTTTTGCTTTGTTTCTAGTCTCTAGCCTACCGGGGTAAAGTTTGTTTGATTGGATATTCATATATTCACATATTTGATTCCCATCTTCAATACATCTGTTCCTTTGCATGTGGGGAAGTCAAAATCTTTTTTCCCTACTCAGGGTAGACTGGACAACAATATGCAACCATTTTATTTGTATTTGATCACCTTTGGTCATTTTGAATTACTGTGCGATATTGGTTCTCTCTCTGTTCCAGGGGGGGTTGGTAACAATGTGGTGGCCGGACCTCCATGGGGAGGTTGATTCAGCCTATAAGTATAACCTTCTCCCTCACCTCTTATCTCTGGGCAGCCGGGACACTCTTCTATCTTCAAGGTCTTCGGTTGAACCCATAGCCAGGATGTGTGGGTCAGTCGTAAATGTAACTATTTTGTTTTAGAACAGACTCATCTGTGTTATCAAAAGAGCTCAAGGAGAGAGAGAGAGAGAGAGTTGTTCTTCTGGTGGCAGACTTTGAGGGAGACAGACCTAGATAGACGCTGGCTTAGGAAGAATGATCATTCATTGAATATTGTGCATTTTGTCTTCTGTTTTATTCGTACTAAATAAACGTGGACTTTTAAACCCAGCAGGACCGTGTGGATATTTGCTTGAAACTTGCCGTTTCACCGACTGAACCTCAATATAGAACTTTGAACACAACACAAAGGAATTTACTTTAACTCCCTATTTCCATGATGTGCTACATGAGAAATGCAGTCGAAATCTAACATTACCATTGAAATTCAATAGTTTTCAAATGAAACGAGTTAGAGTTCATAGAAACATAAGTATACTCTACATCTACAGCATCAATAATACAAATGTGTGTATGTATAGCCCACCCTGTTATAAATATACAAATAACTGCTAAGTCTACCCCCGGTACAAATATACCTAACTATCTTATGTCTACTCCTGGTACAATATACTGTAACTATAATTATGAATATAAGTATCCTGTGCAATATATACAGTACTCCATACTAAGTCTACCTTGATCTGTATGGAAAATAAGATATTTGGAACTTTCTGAACCTATTGTAAATCGTAATATAGATCAGTTTTACTACAATGTTTGCAAACATTGCCAACATACCCAAAGTGTTTCAGCCACAGAACAAATACAAGCAGCTTACTGTTGTCTAGTGTTGGTCAGTCAGCAGGATATGAACACAGGGCTCCATTCTTATGTCCGGTGGTGGAGCTACACATTCATGTATGTTTGGATCAATTACCTTTAACATATTCAAACTAGCCAATAAAAAATGCACACATTTGGATATGATCACTTTTATCTTTGGTGGAATACGTTATAACTTTTCTGTTTCAATATGATGCATAATTAAATAGTTGTGGTTCGAAGAGTAAATTCATTTCTTTTTGTGTTCAATTATAGAAAGAAATACTGTATAAGGTGACTGTACATGTTTTCATATAAACATTTAGTAAGTATAAAATAATTAATCATAAAATTTGTTACCCATGAAATATAAAGGGCAATATATAGTGTGTATATACATAAAAAGAACAACACGTTCACAAGTTCATAGTTTATTCAAAATATATATTGATTTAAGTATCCAACAGGACTTGACATAAACATTTGTACAGTAATGATGAGAGACAAGTTATGCAACACCTGCACTCTATTTCAGTTCACTGAAGATATATCTTTGCTGACAAAATAACAGCATGTTATGAAGGTCAAAGGTTATGCAAAATGTTTAAGCGTTGTCCTTGGACCATATCTTGTTCCACATGTGAAATAAATAATCCATAATAAATAGGACTGTTACAGACAATCAGAACAATATTTTGTATATCTATAGAACACATCTTTCCGGTATCACGCTCAGCCAGACAGGGTTGCCCTCTTAGTCCCGGACTATTCGATCTATCATTAGAGCCTTTAGCACAATATATAAGACAATCCCAATCCATAGAACCAATCGTAATCAAGGGCACACAACATAAAATTAGTTTATATGCGGACGACGTAATATTGTTCATGCAAAGCCCCAACACCACATTGCCTCATCTACTCAAGTTGATTGAGAACTTTGGTGATCTATCGGGATTTAAAATAAATTGGCCGAAGTCGGCTTTCCTTCCACTTAACACCCAAGCAAAAAAAGATACAACCCTCCCAGGTGAGATACCTATGGTAAAACATTTTAGATGCTTGGGTGTGGAAATACTTCCCACCATAAGACAAACGGTGAAGCACAATTACACAAAAATACAGAACAAAATCAAAGACGACCTGGACAGGTGGGCAAAACTTAAAAACTCAGTACAGGCAAGGGTATCAATAGTTAAGATGGATGTACTACCTAGAATCAACTTCATCAGTTCAATGCTACCGTTACCCCCTCCAGAGGGTTACTGGAAAAGATTACACTCCTCCACATACAAATTTATTTGGAATAACAAACCACCACGTATAAAAAGATCCACCGCACAGAGAAATAAAGCAGACGGTGGCATGGCAGTTCCAGATTTTTTCCAATGTTTTAAGACGTACACATTAAGACCATTGACAATATGGTTTGATCCCCAAGCATTAGTATCCTGGAGAAAATTGGAAGAAAACATAGTAGCCCCACATAGACTGAAGGACATAGCACACACTAAACTACCAATCAAGTACTGTGAGCGGAAATTTGGCCCCATAATTACCCATGCGATCCGGATATGGCGTGAAACACAAAAAAAATATCCTAACCCACAAAAATGGCACAATCACACTCCCTTATTCAATAACAATGCACTCTTAATTGAAAAACGTCATATAAGATTCCCTATATGGGAAGAGCAAGGCATACACTCATTAGGGGATGTTTTTAACAACCAGGGTTTTTGTAGTTATGGAGAAATATGCACAAAATTTAATCTCACCGAGTCCACATGGCTTTTTTACATACAGTTACAGCTATGTTTGAAGTCTCACGGTGTTCCATTAGACATACCAGTTGAACACCACAGATACCACAAATTCTTCTATGAAAGAGAGACATCGAGAGGTTTTGTATCAGGTTTTTATTATCAATTACTAACGTCCTCGTATGAAACCCTCCAACTAGACTCTGTCTGGAGGAGGGATATACCAGACCTGGAAAGTGACTTTGATTGGCAAGGAGCATGGGCAAATGTCCGTCTTACATCAAGGAACCCGGACCATCAACAAATAAATCTTAACTATATTCACAGGACATACTTGACTCCTATAAGACTGAACAGAATGGGTCTCAAACAAGACTCAAAATGCTCCCAATGTACAAATGGTGACGAAGGAACATTTATGCACATGTATTGGGACTGCCCACCAGTTAAGGCATTCTGGAAAGATGTGACCCATCAATTATCAAAACTCGTATCTTGGAATATACCAGTACACCCCTCTGTATTACTATTGAATGATGTTTTTGAGTTTGCAGTAAATCCACAGCTAAAGAGATTGGTTTTATCGGGTATCACAGTAGCTAAAAAACTGATCGCATCACGCTGGTTTCAACCGGAAAAAATGTGCCGGAAGGTTTGGTTTCTTACATATCTCGATGTGATTTATCAAGAAATATCTACAGCAAGAATTCTGGGACTCAACGAATCCAAAATGTCAATGTGGTTAGAAGTGGTGGAGAGAATAAAAGCTAGCTTATAATGGTGGTGTCTGGTTAGGAGTGAGGGATAATGGAGGTACTATCCAAGGAGGGGTCCGGGAGGGGGGGCGTTCGAGCTGGAGCATAATGTGTGTAGGGTTTTAGATAATAGGTATTAGGAGTATATCCTGTATAAGACATTGGTACAATTGGTAATTTCGTTGGATATACACTGTATACGGTAAAATATTATTATATACTTTTTTTTGTTTTCTGTTACTGTACTTGCATGTCATTTTAGCCACCTTAATTGTTAGTTTCATTATGCATTGTGTGTTGAGTACTGACTTTTAACAATTTTGTTTTGCAATAATAAAAAAAAAGAAAAAAAAAATAAAGTTATATAGACCAAGAAAAGATGGCCACAAAAAAATTCACGGGGGCTCCCACAGACAGTAGTACAATATACATACATGTAACACATAACACTGTACATATAACAGAATATTTTAAATAATAAGGTGCATGATGAGCGGTAACATAGTGATTATCAAGTCCGGGTAAAGTGCAAGTATATATTTTTGTATAGACAATGTGCATTTACATTAATCATTGTTACATGAAAATATGTTTGCACCAGATTTATCAGAAGCTCATTTCCATCTGTAGTCTATCCAAAAGACATGAAATACAAACAGTGCAAGAGTTCAAAATATATATACACGTAAAATGCCAGACAACATACACAGGACATTCAGCATAAAGAGTGCAAAATACATACACATGGAAATGCAACATAACATGCACATACACATAGCACAGTGCCAAACATAATGATCTATTCTTGACATACAAGACAAGTTCCAAAGTACCAAGTAAAATTGACTGAGTCTCTTGTGTAATCATATACACAAGGAAGTCGGACAGCACCACCTAGTGTTGGCAACATTGGTGACTCAAGAGCCATTTTTTTGTGACAGAGCAAAAGTGATCATAGTTTATATTTATTTTGTATGTCACTAGGAAACCTGTTCCACTCTTTGATGGCCTTGAAGGAGAAGGCGGATTGGGCAGAAGCAGAGTTTCTTAGAGGGACCTTGCAGTCACCTCTTGATGCAGATCTTGAAGCCCTTGTTCTCAGCTCAGAACACGATAGGACAAAATGTTTCAATGCAGGAGGGGCAGTATTATTAATTATTTTATGAACTAGACGAATGTATGAGAAGATAATTAAATTATCAAAGCTTAGTAATTTGTATTTGGGGAGAATGTTACAGTGGTGATGCTGTCTAGTTTTCTGTCCAATATCTTCAGAGCTTGTCCATACAGGGATCTGATCGGATTTAAGGTAGTTTGATTGGCTTGCGTCCAGCATGGCATGCAGTATCTCATATAGGACAGGATCATAGCATTTAGGTACATTGTTGCTGCCTCTGTTGTTAAAGAATTTCTAATATGGCGGAAATTCAGAATGTTAAACTTTAAAACACGAGACATTTTTGTATGTGTTTTTTAAAAGTCAGTTTTGAGTCATATAACATGTCACTGTATGTTATTTGCTATAGCAACACTGCTAGGAGTAGTTTAGTATATACTGTATACTGAGCTGAGTTAACTCTTCATCAAAACGTTATAGCTAAGTGTTTTATTCACAATGCAAAATCAGATATTGCTTAAAAGCAACAGAACACTCGAGGCTGTGCGTTGTAGTAAATCTAGTAAATAGCGTCGCGGCTGAGATGATGGAAATACTGTAGATGTGATGTTATTTACTCTTGTGTTTCACTCCCTGTAGTAACATTAACATAAACATGTTACATTTTATGGTTCACTGCAGATTTGGAAAGGTCGTCACCATGGTTAACATTCTAACCCACCTCTTCGACCTCGGGATCCCAGCATAGAGATGCTTGTAAATGGTAAATGGCTGCATTGGTATAGCGATTTTATCCAAAGCGCTTTACAATTTGTTCCTTACATTTTGACCCCTTCACTCACACTTTCACACACCGAGGGCAGAGGCAACCATGCAAGGTGCCAACCTGCTCATCAGGAGTAATTAGGGGTTAAGTGTCTTGCTCAAGGACACATCGACATGCTGCCTGGGAGGTATGGGAATCGAACGGCGAACCTCCGAATTACCAGACGACTGCTCTACTCTGTCTCGTGTCTGCTGAGCAAGGTAATTGCTGATCAAGGGTAGACTTATGGAGTCAATGGAAAGAATACAGACACATAATGGCGTAAACCATTGTCAGAACTCAGGTCATTTTGACAGTCTTTTGATGCCATTATGTATGACAAGCAATCTGTCTAACGCAATCTGAGTCGATGAGAGCTTTCATTTATGTCACCATTAAAAATGCCATTCCAGCATTCGTCCCTATGAGACTGTTGTAGTAAAATTCTGCACTAATGCCAACTGTTTAACATGAGTATGCAACAAGCTCATACTCAGCTGCATATATTTTCTACTGTCTATCTAGAAGCTCATACTCACGGTCTATAGAAGCTCATACTGGCTGCATATCTTTTCTACTGTCTATCTAGGAGCTCATACTGGATGCATATCTTTTCTACTGTCTATCTAGAAGCTCATACTGGATGCATATCTTTTCTACTGTCTATCTAGAAGCTCATACTGGATGCATATCTTTTCTACTGTCTATCTAGGAGCTCATACTGGATGCATATCTTTTCTACTGTCTATCTAGAAGCTCATACTGGATGCATATCTTTTCTACTGTCTATCTAGGAGCTCATACTGGATGCATATCTTTTCTACTGTCTATCTAGAAGCTCATACTGGATGCATATCTTTTCTACTGTCTATCTAGAAGCTCATACTGGATGCAAATCTTTTCTACTATCTAGAACAGGGGTGGCCAACCTGCGTCTCTTTGCCCGTCAATGTGCGGCCCCTCCATCCATTGATACAAATATATATATATATATGGACCCTGTGTCTGTTAATAAAGATGATTGATTGATTGATTACATTTTTTTTTAAATGTCATTCATTCCATAATAACGTAGAATAAACATTTACAGATTTTTTTTTAAATGGTCCATTTGCATGTTCTTGGTATCTGATTCTAGGGACATCTATGGATCTCATGGAATGTATTCCCAGTGCCAGAAAATTTTTGTCTGCAGGCTTGAGTAAATTGTAATGAACCAAAGGAGAATACCAATTCACTTATTATTATTTTTTTTTATCCTTGACTGTGAATAACACGCTAAAACATGCTAAAATTTACCAGACCTGAAAAATCTAAGCAAATTGAATATGGGAAGATGATTAAACAGAAGTTTTTGTAGATACAGTACTGAATTCTGCCATCCGGACACATGCCATTTGAAATATGATTATATAATATAGAATATCAGATCTATAAATTACCTTATTATGGCCAAGTCGCACATCTATGGATCGGGCCAAATCTCCCCTTTCCAATGGCATGAGTTCAATCTGGATTTATTATCACCAGGCATGATGATCACAAACCCATAGTTACACATACAAACAGTCCTCATATCCCTCCTAGTTACATATACACACAGTCATCATATCCATCCTAGTTACACATACACACAGACCTCATATCTCTCCTAGTTACATACACAGTCCTCATGTCCCCCCTAAGTAGTAAACAGTAAAAAAACAGCATAGTAAACGCTATTTAATTTCAATGGTATCAATTTAGAAAGTAATTATTTGGGCGGCTGGGTGGCGCAGCGGACTAAGTGCTCGTCACCAACGCGAGAGACACTGGTATCGAATCCGGCTGTCAGCGTTGCCTCCGGCTTGGCCGGCCGTCATACTGGCTCAATTGGCAGAGGCAGCGGGAGGGAAGCCGGTGGTTGGTAATCTGGTCGTTGTAAACAGCGACTCCTACAGGTCGGTCAGGGCGCCTGCACAGCGAGGAAGGGAGATGGTGAGGGCAGTGTGAGCCTCCCACACGTTACACCTCACCAATGAGAGTCCGCGCTGGCAGGTGAAAAGAAGTGGCTGGCTGACTCCGCATTCGTTTCGCGTCTATTCGTTTCCTAACGCATTTATGCTTCCGCGTTCGTGTTTTGCGAATCTGATTGGCCACTGCCGTTTCTGGTGCGATCTGATTGGCCACTGACATTTCTGGTCATGTGACATGTGCGCCCAATCGCGTGACGCGCCCATTTCCGCCTCGACCAGTAGCAAACTACCTAACGCCTAGTTTATCGCTGGTTAAGCTTAGGCGACTCTTTCGAAGTTGGTTAAGGTTAGAGTTTGGAATCAGGGCTGGCGTTCTATCGCCCTGCTCTAAGACAAACTCTAACCATAACCAACTTCGAAAGAGTGCCTAAGCTTAACCGGCGAAAGAACTTGCCGTCACACGATTGGTGCGACCAGTATCTATCAACCCTCCCTAGACCGACCAGTGGGGGGGCACATGCGAGCAACGACCAGGAAGGGGAGGGGGGAATTGGCACGACTAAATTGGGATGGAAGAAAAACACAGAAAAAGTGGATAAAAAAATAGTAATTATTTGAGGAAGGATATCTAGATTTAAACCAGCATTGGATTTCAAACACTAAGTCATTTAAATGTAACACTATTTATTTTCAATGGTAATATATGAGGATATCTAGACTAAAAGCAGCATTCGTTTTGGAACTCTACCTTGTTTGATTTTAACGCTATTGAATTTCAATAGTAATACAAAAAATTGAATAAATATGAAAAAAGGTTGTTGGTAGTTGAGTATTAAAATAAAGATGTTGACTTCCCCACAGGCAAAGGGACAGAGGTGCTGGAGATAGAAATAGAATATCCAATATCAAACCAACTTTACCCCATTTGATAGAATAGTCTGGTAAAAGTAAAAATACGGTATTAAAAAGTCTACTTACAGTAAGTAATTGTATAAAAGTAAAGATTGAATGTATGTAAGTAACTAAAGTAAATACACATTCTGTATAATAATAATAATAATATTTCATTTTATTTGTATAGTGCTTTTCAATGACCCAAAGTCGCTGACAATAGGCAAAACAAAGAACAGAACAGAACAGGGAAACAGGGAACAGTATGTGTGCGGGAGCTTAGAGGACTGTATATAATTATCACCTTAGGGGGTGTGGTAGGATGCCTTAACTCTTAAACTAATTGTACCAAATACACAACTGAGTGAATAACTTAAAATGGAGTCACCTAAACTAGAAAGAGCGAGGAAACTGTTTGAAACATAATGCTTTTATATAAGCAAAAAAGGGGAAAAAGATACATACAAAATATTGTTATCACATTACACAAAGCCTGATTAAATACTATTACTAAATTTAGATGGGCGCCCAAATAGTTATAATAAAGTGTTCTGGCCAAACGTTGCCGCGGTTACCACTGTGACAGAGGAACAATTCCCTCTGCAGGATGAGAGAGATGGAGGTGATGAGGAGTAGTAGACCGCTGCGTGTTGATGAGGGCGGGAAGACGCTGCCCGGTCCAATAGGCGCCACTAGTCTGCTCCTGCAGACCAGATGCTCCGCTGTGGTGGTCCGAGTGTCTCGCTCCGCTCCGTGGTGCTGCACGGCGCACGCCGACAGCTGCTGCAGACACGCTGGTCCCCTCTGTACCACAGGTTACTGCTATGGCTACTTCGTAGGACTAGTTGTGTCCCTTTACAGCGACACAGACCTTATCTAAATGTTCTCTGGTCTGTGTTATATATCGACTGATATGTCCAGTACAGAGCAGCTATCGAAGCATGAGCCGAAGCTACTTTAGGTATTAGAGCCGAGCTAGCTAGCTTCGGCTAACTGGTAACGATAGATGGGGAATACTATAGTCTGCTGTAATATGCTAATCCCAGACGTTTACTAAACATCAAATTAGCTGGGTACTAAAACTCACTCTCTCTTGGTGGTATAATGTCCGCTTGGTAAGCCACTTTACATACTTGGTCACCGTCAAACTATAACGTTAACGAGAGCAACGCCGTGTGTACGTCCGCTCTCTTCCGTTGGTCCGGTCAAGTTAAACGTCAATAAGCTCATAGAGAGGAAGTGACGCAGATACGAGGGGACACTAAACCACCTCTGGCCCACTAGATGGCAGCACCGTCATATAACCTGAGATGCAATCAATAGGCAGCAGTGTAACATTATGTGGTAAATAATAACTTAACTCCCACATATTAACTTAAAGGGGGATTATTTTAGGTCTAATTTTACCTAATTGCAGACCCTTCAGCACAGCCGCCCCCTGATTTGCGGCGCTAATCAGTACTGAGGTCTGCTGAATGTCTAGTAGTCACTCAGGCTGGTCAGAGTCAGAGTACGGGGGTAGTCGGATCAGTCGAGCCACTGGTCTGTGGTATGTTCTTCCTCCGACCTCCACGATAGCAGAGCGGACTCTTCCGTCTTGCCCTTTTACCACACTCTTCACCCCTCCGGTGAGCCAGCGGGCTCGGGGAAGCGCCTGATCCACGATCATGACTGGGGTTCCTGGTTCTAGGTTGCCTCTTTCAGTGATCCACTTGCGGCGGCCTTGCAGCGATGGGAGATATTCGGTGGTGAACCTCTTCCAGAATTGGTCGGCTAAAGCCCGACTATACCTCCATTGTCTTCTGCCGATGATCTCGGTGGAGGCGTAGACCGCAAAGGGAAGGGCCGCGTCTCGCCGCCCCATCAAAAGGCTGTTGGGTGTTATGGGGTCGAGATCGGCCGCGTCGCTACTGACGTACCCCAGTGGCTTGGAATTCAGAATGGCTTCAATCTCCACCAGCACGGTGTTGAAGACCTCTGCCTTCGGAACCTGTCCTCTGAGCGCGGCTGCTAGAGCAGCCTTTACTGACTTGACCTCTCTCTCCCACGTTCCACCGAAGTGGGGTGCATTTGGAGGGTTGTAGGAGAAGGTGACCTGTTGGGAGGCCAGCTCGTCCCTCAACTCCTCACTCATCCGGTGGTAACTCTTGATGAGTTCAGCTTCTCCTCCCTTGAAATTCGTCCCGTGATCAGACCATAAGGTATGGGGTCGCCCTCTCCTTCCAGTAAATCGACGGAATGACTGGAGGAAGCTGTCTGTTGTCATTTCAGCCAGCACCTCGAGATGGACGGCTCTCGTGGTGAGGCACTTGAAGATGATTCCCCATCTCTTAGCAGTTGCTCTCCCGATCTCCGCCTTGATGGTGAAGGGCCCGAAGCAGTCCATGCCCGTGTTGTGGAAGGGCGCTTCTTGGAGACGGAGGCGGCAGGATGGGAGGTCAGCCATTCGTGGCATGATGGGTTGGGCTCTGAGCTTCTGGCAGTCTGTGCATGACCGTTGGTAACGCCGCACAGCCTCCCGGCCGCGAAGTATCCAGAACCTTCTCCTGAGCTCCGCGAAGAGCCGCTCCGCTCCAGGGTGATACAATTTGGTGTCATAGTGACGAATCACCAAGTTAGTCACCGGATGCTTCGAGGGGAGTAGGATGGGGTGTTTGCTGTCCTCAGTGAGGCCCTGAGCCCGTCGTAGGCGGCCTCCGACACGTATGAGGTCTTTCTCGTCCAGTTCGGGGGCCAGTAGCCTCAGCTTGCTGTCTCTTGGTAGCTCCATCTTCCGTCCCAAGCACGCCATCTCGATCTGGAAGACCTCCCGCTGCACCCTCTGCAGCAACATGATCTCAGCTGCGGCGTAGTCGTCGGCGCTGAGAGGGGTCGGGTCTCCGGGACCGGGGTTCCGGTGGTGGAAGGTACGTACTTGGAGCTCTTCTAGGGTCTGGCAATCCTCAACCTTGGGACCGTCAGTATTTGAAGGGTCTTGGAGTCCAGTGAGGCCGCAGAAGATGGACTTCTTAAGTTCCACCTCCACCTCTGCGTTCTCCAAGTTCGGAGGAGAAGGCCAGTCTTCTTCTGGCTTGCGTAGGTAGTCGGGTCCACGGTGGTAGAGGTTGGGACGTGCCAATTCCTCGAGGGTCGCACCTCTGGTGATCACGTCCGCCGGGTTAACATCTGTCGAAACGTATCGCCAGCAGCTGATCCCCACAAGCTCTTGGATCTCTGTCACCCTTGTTCCTACGAATACTTTATATCTGCACGAAGTCGACTGGATCCACTGGATGACTGTTGTGGAGTCAGACCACATCGACACCGCGTGAAGGGGGAGGTGCAGCTCTTCCTTCAGCATCTTTCCCAACTGGGCTCCACTTAGAGCTGCGCAGAGCTCCAGCCGGGGAATGGATTGCTGCTTCTTGGGTGCAACTCTTGAGCGTGCAAGAATGAAGGAGACGTGGACTGTGTCGTCGGGCTCCACCGCGCGCAGGTACGCTACTGCACCATATGCCTTCTCAGACGCGTCACAGAATACATGAAGGGAGAGCTGGCTGCCGGTCAGACTGACGCTCGAGGGAAAGTAGCTCCTGGGAAACTCGATCTGTTGGAGGGTGGGGAGCTCTTCTTCCCACTTCTTCCACTTCGCCCCGAGTGTCTCTGGTAGGGGGTCATCCCATCCCTTCGCCTCAGTCCACAGCTCGCTGACCAGAGCCTTGGCACGAGTCGTGTAGGGGTTGATGTAACCCAACGGGTCATATTGACTCGCCAGAGTACTGTAGATCGACCTCCTGGTTACGTAATGGCGAGTCTCGATTTTCTTTTGCCGGTAACACAGGGTGTCAGACTTGAAACGCCAGAGGAGACCCAGAGTCATTTCATGGGCGTCCTCACTTGACTGGGAGAGCCAGGTCTCGCTGCTGTCAGCCTTCGCTTCGTCTGGGAGGTCTCGGACGACCTCAGGGTTGTTGGTGGCCCACTGGCGGACCTCAAAGCCAGCGGTGGCCAGGAAGGTGCGTATGTCATGCACCAGCTTGTAGGCCTCTTCCGCGGTCTCCACGCTGTGGAGGCAGTTGTCCACATAGAAACTGTGGTGGACAGCATCGGAGACTCCGGGGGGTGCGGCGCCGTCGTCGACATGAAGCTGCAGGGCGTAGGTGGCGCAACACGGGCTGCAGGTCGTCCCGAAGGGCAGCACCTCCCACTGATAGATGGACGGTTCCGGGTCGTCTGGGTTTTCTCTCCACAAGAACCTCATGAGTGGCTTATCTTCGTCGAGCAAACACACCTGATGGAACATGCGTTTGATGTCGCCACTGATGGCGGTCTTCTGTCGTCGGAAGCGCACCATGACTCCGAGGAGAGGAGGGGTCAGAGTCGGACCGGGCAGGAGATAGCGGTTGAGGTTCTGCTGGCGCACTTGAAAGCTGCAATTAAAGACCACTCTGTTCTTTCCGTTGTGTTTAACGTTATGGTGTGGAAGGTACCATGACTCGGTACTCCTTTCCGCCTCCTCAGGCTTCAGCCTCCTGACTAGTCCAGACTCTATGAGCTTGCTCATTTCTGTGGCGTAGGCGGCAGCCGTCTCGGGGTCTCTGCTGAGTCTTCTTTCAGTGCTAAGCAGACACGGCTTCGCTACTCCTGGGGGAACCTTGAAGGTCGGCATGGGCTCTCTTCTCAAGAGCGGTGTGGCGTATCTGAGGACACCGCGCACGCAGACACGCTTGGTCTTGGCTTGGAGAAGATCCATCGCCGCCTTATCTTCTTTGGAGCGAGTGTGTATCTTCTCGTTTTTGTATGGAGCAATGTCCAGCTGCCATAACCTCTGAACATTCTCCAGCAATGCCTCGTCTTCATGCCCCGCTCCAATGAAGAGGCAGTGGGTCTGACGGGCGTTCAGATTTCTTAGACTGATGGGGCCCTGCAGGGTCCAGCCTAGCGGAGTCTCCAGGGCGACGGGACATCCGGGTGGACCCGGGATGATGTGCTTGGGTAAAGTGAGGTTCACATTATCGGAGCCGAGCAGGAGGGTGGGCTTCACCTCCATTGCAGCGTTGATCCCCAGATTACGGAGATGTGGGTACCTCTTCATGAGGGACTCCATCGGGTAGCCGTAACTGGAGAGGCACAACCCGGCAGCTGTGAATACGCGGCTCACTTTGAAGACTTCCTTCGGCCGTCCGGCCGGTGTGAGGGTGAGGGCCACACTTTCTCCTCGAATAGTGGTGCGCCCTGGTTGGATGGTGAGGAGATCCAGCTCCTCTGCGTCGCCCACGAGTCCAAGGGCGATGGCAGCCTCACGCATCAGCAGCGTGCGCTCCGAGCCATCGTCAATAACCGCGTAGGTCTCCAGAGTCTTGTCGCGGTTCCGCAGGACCACCGGCACAATCTTCAACAGCACGCGGGGAGTGCTGCCTCTCACGGGGCCCACGTAGTAGTTGCGTAGCTCTCTAGAGGGCTCATCACGGACTTCCGCCACATAAGGCTTAGCCTTGTCGTCTCTATTGTTGAGGTCGTGGAGGGCCGTGAGGTGGATCTTCCCGCACCCGCTCTGTCTGCAGGGTCCCTTGAGGGTGCAGTCCTTTGCTCGGTGCTCACGGGCGCACTTCCAGCACCGCTTATTCTCTATTATCCACTGTTTCTTTTCCTCTGTAGTCTTCTCCTTGAACACGGGACAGTTGTCTAGCCAGTGGACCTCTGTGCAGCACTGGCATGGCGGCGGAGTCTTCTTCTCTCCTTTCTTCTGGGAGGAGAAGCCTCGTTGGCCTTTCGGGGGCCCTTGGTGCTCCTTTGATGTGGTTTCATGTACGGTGGTCAGCACCCTAACGGGCCGCCCTGTTCGGTCTGACTTGTCTCGTCCACTGCGTCCATTGCCTCTCGGCTCTTCCCGCTTGGGGAGGCGGATGTGCCTCATCTCCGACTTCAGGAACTCTGAGAGCTCCATCAGGGTAGACAGTGGCTGTTGGGGGTGGAGACGCTCGTGTTCCCGTCGGAACCTCTCTTCCCTTTCCTTTGGAAGCTTCCTGACGAAGCGTTCTACGTTGGAGCCTGCATAGAGCTCAGTGCGGCCGGCGGCTCCTTGGAACGTCAGGAGGCTCACCAGAGCCTGTACCTTCAAGGAGTATGCGTCCAGGGCGTGGTCGTCCTTTATGGCTGCCATTTCTCCCAGCTCGTGGATCTCCTCCACTATGTGGTCCCACGGGCGTCCCCAGCGCTCGTCCAGGGCCTGGAGAGACGAAGTATAGGGGGTGGGGGAGTATGCGTTGGCAGTGCATATGAGCTTGGCCGCAGGCAGCGTACAGTGCATAGACAGCTCGAGGAACTTCTGTTGCTCGCTGTGGTTGGCGGCGCCCAGGAGGAACTCCAGACACATCCTCATGTCATGGTACTGACTTCTAGAATTGTCTTTGAAGAATGAGATGGCGCTCCCTGGTGGGCGCTGTGGGCAGTGGCGGACTGGGACACAAATTCAGCCCGGGACATTCAGACGCACCAGCCCACACACCGGCCCACGCACCGGCCCCGAAACCGGCCCACACAACGGCCGTTATGAAACACTTGTCCAGTATTAAACAACCCAAGGCTGTGGCTAAGGAGTCAACATCAGGGAGACCAAATCTACACACCGCCCCTAGATGTGCACTCATGCACAGTGCACACACACACACACACAGAGACACACACATACATATACCGTTACTTCCTGTCATTGGCATATGTTTTTTTTTTTTACTAACATCTTAGTGCCTCATTAGCCTAGGGATTAAGGATACATGAAGTATTAACTACACCATAATAATATTGAGGTTTTGATCCATAGAAAAGGTCTGTGCTACACAATTTCAGTTAGATTGGATTTATTGTCCTTTAATTTGGCACTCATGACATTAGTTGTTTGCCGTTTAATCAACATCGAAAGACCCCCCACTTCCTCCCAGACACCCATTCCAAGAGCTTGTTTTCTCTCTCTCTCTCTCTCTCTCTCTCTCTCTCTCTCTCTCTCTCTCTCTCTCTCTCTCTCTCTCTCTCTCTCTCTCTCTCTCTCTGTGTATGTGTCTCTCTGTGTGTGTGTGTGTGTGTGTGTGTGTGTGTGTGTCTCTCTCTCTCTGTGTCTCTCCCTCTCTCTGTGTGTCTCTCTCTGTGTCTCTCTCTCTGTGTCTCTCTCTCTCTCTTTCTCTCTCTGTGTGTCTGTCTGTCTGTCTGGACTGGGCTCTTTCTCTCCCCTCAGGGTCAGCTGTGCTGGACTGGGCACTCTCTCTCCCCTCAGGGTCAGCTGTGCTGGACTGGGCGCTCTCTCTTTCCTCAGAGTCAACTGCATAAGAAGAACATCAGCAATCAATAATAATGGCTTGAATTCATACAGCGTTTTTCAGCCTTTTGAAAACACCCAAAGTAGTAGTAGTAGTAGTAGTAGTAGTAGTAGTAGTAGTAGTAGTAGTAGTAGTAGTAGTAGTAGTAGTAGTAGTAGTAGTAGTAGTAGTTTATTCAGTCATCATCTCACACAATACAATATACACCATCATTTAACAATATTTGATTTTACAGTGACTGAGAAGGTACAGACTGAAGCAATGCTTATATAGCCTATGCCTGTCCTATATTCTTAACAAAAATTTAAAAAATTAAGACTCCAAAACAGTATTCTAAAAGAAAATAGCAAAAAAAAACAGTATTATTCACCCTTGTAGTTTTCAAAAATAGCTTTACAAACCATTTTCTTAAAAACCAAAAGCGAATTACTCATTCTTAACTGTATATCAGCATTGTTCCACAAAGCGCTTCACAGAAACCATCAAGCATTCACACTCACACAGTCATACGCTACTGGTGGTCGTGAGCAGCATCAGCAAACACAGCTTCCCTGTGGCAGACTGACGGAATCATGTCTGCTATTCAGCGCCAACCACCATCAACAACCTTCATAAATACATTCAACATTAATGGAATAGGCTAACTACCAACTTAGCTGTAGCAGTTAGCTGTTATATGCAATCACATTTGTTTAACTACGGGGTAGTAGTTGACCTAGTTGTTAGCTTAAGCTAGTTAGCTGTGGTTATCTACAAACATGTAGATGAGACTAATCGAGAACATGGCTAACTGTTGGGAATTCTAAGGTACATCTTATTTAAGCATGTAAAATGGCAACTAATCAATTCAATCAATTAGATTACCAATATTATATCAACATGAAAATTTGAAAGGGAACATAATAGTATTTTATTTGAGTATTTACTATTATAATATTAGTAGCCAATTAATTTGCAGCCCGTCCTAGGTTCTGATTGGCTCTCTAGGTTAGCACTTTAGCTTCTGATGCTGTGGTGGGCACTAGTCCTAACATTGCTAACTAAACTTTTAGTCAGAGAAGAAACATCACGAGTCACGACTATTTACGTCCACGTGCTGTAAGGAATCAGGAATACGGAAAGCACATTGTCTTGTAATAGAATGACTGAAATCACTGCAAGAACTAGTATAGGCTAGCTAGCCCTCATGAACCGGCACACACCAACAGTAGAATATGCACTAGGCTACTGCACGCACCTGTCATGTTACTGTTGGTTCCTTCCACTTGAACTTCATCATCATTAGCAGCAGCAGCTACTCTAACGCCAGCCCTTCCTCTACTAAACATGTCTGTAATTTTAGAACATTGTTCTGCGTCTTTTACTAGCAATTCTAGCTTTTTCAGCTCCACCCTTTCTTTTTTTGCATTCTCCATTTCTGCGCTTCTAGGCCTACTCGCGGTTGGGAGGAAACGTGAATCTCATTCACTGATGTCTCATGTCTCATTCAAGACTGGCTAACAAAAGCATGTCTTTCACTTAACACCAAGAAAAAAGTGTGTATGATGTTCACAAAGTCACCAGTAGAGGTCACTCACTCTAATGTGTTTCTGGGAGAGGCGGAGCTGGACATTGTACATTAATTCAAGTATCTTGGGGTCACATTGGACTCTACATTGACCTTCAAAAAGTAATGTGAAGAAAGTGACAAACACAGTCAAGTTTAACATCGAAAACTTCAGGCAGATCAGGCCCTGCCTGCCAGTTAATGCTGCAAGGATGTTTCTGCATTCAATGATTTTATCACACATCGAGTACTGTTTTATCAACTGGTCTCTTTCATATGTCACTACTCTTACACCAATAGAATTACTCTACAAAAAAGCCATAAAAGTATTTGATAAGAAACCAATTTCATTTCATCACTGTGATGTTTTAGAAAAACATAACATGCTAAGTTTCGAGAATTTCCAAGTTTTCAAATATACTTGCTTCATGTACAAGGTTCTGCATGGACTTGCCCCTCCCCCATTGAATGAGTTCATCCAACAGAAAGCAGACACTGGCATTACCACCAGGGCCATCAGTAGAGGGGACTGTAAGGTGCCTTTTCGGTATACTACCATTGCAAAAACTGTGTTCTCTGTTAAAAGTGGTAACTACTGGAATAGCCTACCAGTTGTGATTAGAGAGTGCCCTACATACATGTTCAAGACCCATCTTAAACTGCATCTTAAGGCAAACCAGAACTGTGATCATTTTTAATCTGATTTAGTTTATGCAACTTGTTTATTGTTTTATTGCCGGCCCACACACTGGCCCACACACCGGCCCACATAATGGCCCACACACCGGCCCACATACGGCCCACACACTGGCCCACACACTACACCGGCCCACACACTACACCGGCCCACACACTGGCCCACACACTGGCCCACACACCGGCCCACACACTGGCCCACACACCGGCCCACACACCAGCCCACATACTGGCCCACACACCGGCACACACACTGGCCCACATTGGTGGCCCACACACCGACTCACACACCGGCCCACACACCGGCCCACAGACTGGCCCACATACTGGCCCACACACCGGCCCACATACTGGCCCACACACCGGCACACACACTGGCCCACATACTGGCCCACACACCGGCACACACACTGGCCCACATTAGTGGCCCACACACCGACTCACACACCGGCCCACACACCGGCCCACATACTGGCCCACACACCGGCCCACACACCGGCCCACATACTGGCCCACACACCGGCACACACACTGGCCCACATTAGTGGCCCACACACCGACTCACACACTGGCCCACACACCGGCCCACAGACTGGCCCACATACTGGCCCACACACCGGCCCACACACCGTCCCACATACTGGCCCACACACCGGCCCACACACTGGCCCACATTATTGGCCCACACACCGACTCACACACTGGCCCACACACCGGCCCACACACTGGCCCACATTAGTGGCCCACACACCGACTCACACACTGGCCCACACACTGGCCCACACACAGGCCCACATTAGTGGCCCACACACTGGCCCAAAAAGCAAAGTACAAAAAAAAAAAAGTAAAAAAAAAAGTAAAAAAAAAAAATCTAATTTTTTCTTTTTTTTTTTTTTTTTTTGGACCAGCCCACTTTGGTTCCGGCCCATCGGGATTCGTCCCGAACGTCCCGATGGCCAGTCCGCCACTGGCTGTGGGAGCGGGTCGTACCTAGGGGCCGGTGCAGTTACGGGCCAATGTTGATGGGATCTGGAGGTTGCTCTGTGTGTGGCGGGTAGCCGCTCACATTGAGAGCGGGGTGGCACCTCTCCTGGTGCCGTATATTCCTCCTGCAGACGAGCCAGTCGCCTTTCCAGGTCTTCGGAGTCGGCCTTGTCCCTTCTTCGGGGTCGGGGATACGTAGCCGGGTGCTCCTCCCTTTCAGGCTGGCGGCGCTGGGGTGAGTTATTCCTAGTGGATGCTCTTGATGATTGCCTGGAGGCAGAGGCCGATTGCAGTTGGGCGGTAGCGAGCCGGGTGTACTCCAAGGCCTGGGCTGCCGCTCTATCGCGCTCCCGCTCCAGTGCTTCCGCGGCTCTTCTCTCTCTGTCGAGCGCATCTTGGCGTCGTTGAGCCTCTCTTGCGAGCGCATCTTCGCGTTGTTGTTGCATGCATTGGAACATGAATTCTGTTTGGCTTGTAACGCTCCCTCTGCTTTGTGCTCTGCTGGGGGGCCTACTAGTTCTGCGAGTGTCTAGGAAGAACTCTCCCGGTTGGAAGTGATTGAAGTCCTGCCTGCCGCGTAGCTCCACTCTGTCTGGGGGATTGATATCCTCTCCAGGTTGCGAGTCGTTTTCAGCTGAGTCACTCTCCTCTTCTTCTTCAGACTCATCTTGCTCATCATACTCATCTTGGTTGGCGGTATCCAGTGGCGAGAAGGTAGTTATGTCTTTACTACACAAGACTGCCACCTGGTGTCTCTTCTTCTCTTCAGGCCGCTGGGGGGTGTCAGTCGGGTCTGACTCTGTTCTCAGAGTCTGATCTAACTGCGGTGTGGCAGCAGCACCCTCTACTAGCTGGGGTGTGCCTGCCGTCTGATCTAACTGTGGTGTGGCAGCAGCACCCTCTACTAACTGGGGTGTGCCTGCCGTCTGGGTTGTAAAGTCCCCTACTGTCCGGTCAGCTGATGTGTTTAGCATATGCTGATTGCTCTCCGAACTAGGGCTACTGGGTGTACCCAGGACACAGTCATCTAGTCGGGAGGGTAATCTACGCTCCCTAGGAGCACGTGTCTTCCCTTCAGGGAAGGGGGGGGGGGGGGGGCCCTTTGAACCTACCTCGCTCTTTTGTGACATCCTATCTGGTTTAACTCCGGCTCGAAGTGACCAAATTGTGCGGGAGCTTAGAGGACTGTATATAATTATCACCTTAGGGGGTGTGGTAGGATGCCTTAACTCTTAAACTAATTGTACCAAATACACAACTGAGTGAATAACTTAAAATGGAGTCACCTAAACTAGAAAGAGCGAGGAAACTGTTTGAAACATAATGCTTTTATATAAGCAAAAAAGGGGAAAAAGATACATACAAAATATTGTTATCACATTACACAAAGCCTGATTAAATACTATTACTAAATTTAGATGGGCGCCCAAATAGTTATAATAAAGTGTTCTGGCCAAACGTTGCCGCGGTTACCACTGTGACAGAGGAACAATTCCCTCTGCAGGATGAGAGAGATGGAGGTGATGAGGAGTAGTAGACCGCTGCGTGTTGATGAGGGCGGGAAGACGCTGCCCGGTCCAATAGGCGCCACTAGTCTGCTCCTGCAGACCAGATGCTCCGCTGTGGTGGTCCGAGTGTCTCGCTCCGCTCCGTGGTGCTGCACGGCGCACGCCGACAGCTGCTGCAGACACGCTGGTCCCCTCTGTACCACAGGTTACTGCTATGGCTACTTCGTAGGACTAGTTGTGTCCCTTTACAGCGACACAGACCTTATCTAAATGTTCTCTGGTCTGTGTTATATATCGACTGATATGTCCAGTACAGAGCAGCTATCGAAGCATGAGCCGAAGCTACTTTAGGTATTAGAGCCGAGCTAGCTAGCTTCGGCTAACTGGTAACGATAGATGGGGAATACTATAGTCTGCTGTAATATGCTAATCCCAGACGTTTACTAAACATCAAATTAGCTGGGTACTAAAACTCACTCTCTCTTGGTGGTATAATGTCCGCTTGGTAAGCCACTTTACATACTTGGTCACCGTCAAACTATAACGTTAACGAGAGCAACGCCGTGTGTACGTCCGCTCTCTTCCGTTGGTCCGGTCAAGTTAAACGTCAATAAGCTCATAGAGAGGAAGTGACGCAGATACGAGGGGACACTAAACCACCTCTGGCCCACTAGATGGCAGCACCGTCATATAACCTGAGATGCAATCAATAGGCAGCAGTGTAACATTATGTGGTAAATAATAACTTAACTCCCACATATTAACTTAAAGGGGGATTATTTTAGGTCTAATTTTACCTAATTGCAGACCCTTCAGCACAGTATGAATACACAAGAACATAAAACCATGAGTAACAAAATGTACAGAAGCCAGTAGGGGAGACGATCAGGGAAGTAAGTAAGGAAAAGGACTCTTTTTGTATCACAAACAGTACTGTAATTGCAAATCTGATATGTCATAAATGTATAGATGTAGCAGTTCTGTCTATCTGTATGTCATGTATGTCATATATGTTACGATGAATTGAAAATGGGGGACCCTGATGTAAACAAGACGAAAGTCTTTCTCTGGTCTGCATCCCCTTAACAATTGTATGTATTGAGCTGTACTGTACTGTACCCATTCTGCAATCTGTTAATAAAGTTTTCAATCAATCAATCAATCAAAACCTAGGGAATGGCGGGGGGATTGTGGGAGGGGAAGAAGACGGAGGGAAGATAGGGAAGGGAAAGGGGATGTGGTAGGTTGAAGGAGGGTGGTTATGGGTAGGGAAGGTTGAATGCTTGGGAGAAAAGGCAGGTTTGGAGTCAGGATTTAAAGGTGGAGAGTGAGGCAGAGTCTCTGATGGTCTGAGGGAGGGTAGATAGATACTTTATTCGTCTCCTTGGGGAAATTCAGGGTATCTCATATCTCACACAATAGACATATAGCCTACAGACAATGACAGTTTCTCAGTCGTTCACAATTATGTCCGCATCATGAATTTAAAAAGTAAGCGCATGATAAAAATTCAAGTACATCATATCTACCAGTAATAATAACAACAATAAAAACGTGATAAAATAAAAACAGGTGTATAAAACAGGACCGGGTGTTAGTGAGCAGGCGACCAGCAGAGTTCTGAACCATCTGGAGTCTATGATGCCGGTGAGAAGGCAGTTCCAGTAGTCTAGGTGGGAGGAAATTAAGGTGTGGATGAGGGATTCAGCAGCGCTGCGGGGGGAGAGGCAGTGTTTATTTTTGGCGATGTTGCGTAGGTGGAAGCATGAGGTTTTGATGATGGAGCGGACATGGGCAGGGTCGGACCTAGCACATTTGGTGCCTATAGGGCCCTAGGCAAGCTTCACCCCTGCCCCCCCCCCCCCAAATAAATGTTATGTTAGATACTTTTTTTTTATGTAAAAATATTGGTTGCCGATATAGAAGGAGGCGCAACAATGTCTGCCCAGCAAAAAAAAATAAACAATAATAATAATATATATATATATATACAGACTTTTTTTTTTGTTGGATGTCGTTTTTGGCGCCCCCCTCTGGGTGGTGCTCTAGGCAACCGTCTATGTCGCCTATAGGAAGCTCCGCCCCTGGACATGGGGGTCGAATGAGAGGGTGGGATACAGGATGACGTCGAGGTTGCGAACCAGGGGGGAGGGGGGTGATGGTTAAGTCATCGATAGTGAGTGTGATGCGTCCGGATTTGCTGAGGGTGGATTTGGTGCCAATGAGGAATAGTTCGGTCTTGTCACTGTTGAGTTTGAGGAGGTTGTGGGTCAGCCAGGATTTTATTTCGGATAAGCAGGACTCGATGTGACTGAGGGGTGGGTTGTGGGAGGATTTTGTGCTGATGTAAATTTGGGTGTCGTCGGCGTAGCAGTGGAAGTCGAGGTTGAATTTGCGGATGATGTGACGAAGAGGGAGTATGTGGCAGATGAAGAGCAGGGGGCCGAGGTAACAGAGGAGGAGGGAGAGGTACTGTTGTCTGCCGGTGAGGTAGGAGGTGAACCAATCGAGTGCAGTGTCCTCAACAGCCAGTTGGTACAGCCTTTGGAGGAGGCTCCTGTCCTAATTTTTTTTATCCACTTTTTCTCCTTATTTTCATGTCTTGAACGTTGCTAGACTATGCCTCCCACTGGTCGGCTGTAGTGAGGATAGAAGCCTTGCATCACGTGTCCCCTCCGGTACACGAGGAGGCAGCCTGTTGCATCTTTTCACCAGACAGCGCAGACTCTCAGTGGCGAGGAGTAATGGGTGGGAGGCTCACGCTGCCCCCGATAATTCCTGTCTCTGCTGTACAGGCGTCACCCAACCGACCTGTAGGAGTCGCTGTCCACAACGTCCAATCCCCACCCATCGCCTTTCCACCCGCTACCTCTGCCAATTGAGATAGTATGACGACTGGCCCAAGCCGCAGGCAATGCTGACTCGGGGAGTCGAGACCGGAGTCTCTTGCGTTGGTGACGAGCGCAATCTCCGCTACGCCACCCAGCCGCCTGGAGTGACACACTCTATCAAAGGCTGCACTACGGTCGAGTAGAATCAGGATGTTGAGGGCACCAGAATCAGTGGAGATGAGGAGATCATTGATAACTTTGACCAGGGCGGTTTGGTGTATGGTGTACTTGTACAGGATTATAATGCTTGAGAGCTCCTAAATTCTCAATGCATCAACCTCTGTGTGATGTCAAACTGGTTGTTCGTCCAGTTATGCTGGTTGTGATTACTTCCTTCTGACATTGACAGACTTACACATTAAATGTACATTATGTTTACCATCTTATCACATATTTTGGATTAAAAGAAAGTATGACAACTGGCAAAAAAAACCATCCTTCAAACAAATCAGTACATCAAATCAGTGAAAGAGTGAGAGAGAGCAAGAGAGGAGAGAGTGAGAGTAAATGAGAGAGAAAGTGTGTGTGCGTGTGTGTGTGAGAGAGAAAGAGAGAGAGAGAGAGTTTTATTGCTTATGAGTTTTAATGGGTTTTCCTCCACAAAGTAGACAAATTAGAGGTAATTGATGACGAGAAAAAGTCTGAACGATGTCAAAAACATCTTCCATCTATGAATCACAGTAAACTAGACACTGTCTCTTTAAAGTGACTCCTCCCCTGGACAGCTGTAACCAGGAAGCACCTCCCACGCACCCGGCGTCTCAACCAATCAGAGAGGGGTCTGCAGAACTAGAGCTACTATTTGTATAGACGCACCCACACGATCAGCGTTTACTACTAACCAGGAAGCACCTCCCACCTCCCGCGATCAGCGTTTACTCTTCCTGAGAAAACAAAACTTAAGAGTGCCGTTGTCTTTGTGTAATAAAATGGCGCAGCAAGGAGTTGATCTGGACCGGGACCAGTTCTGCTGTTCTCTCTGTCTGGATCTACTGAAGGATCCGGTAACTATTCCCTGTGGACACAGCTACTGTATGGGCTGTATTAAAGACTACTGGGATCAAGATGATCAGAAGGGGATCAACACATGTCCCCAGTGCAGGGTGACTATTAATCCGAGGCCTGTTCTGAAGAAAAACAACATAATGGCTGAAGTGATAGAACAACTACGAATGAAGACGGGACTCCAAGCTGCTCCTCCTGATCACTGTTATGCTGGACCTGGAGATGTGGCCTGTGATTTCTGCACTGGGAGAAAGCAGAAAGCCCTCGAGTCCTGCCTGGTATGTCTGACCTCTTTCTGTGAAACTCACCTCCAGCCTCATCATACTGTAGCTCCATTAAAGAAACACAAGCTGGTCAAAGCCTCCACACGGCTTCAGGAGAACACCTGCACTCGTCATGACAGGATTCTGGATGTTTTCTGTCGTACTGATCAGCAGTGTATCTGTTATCTGTGTTCCATGGATGAACATAAAGGCCATGATACAGTCTTAGCTGCAGCAGAAAGGACAGAGAGACAGAAAGAGCTTGGCATGAGTCAGCAGAAAGTCCACCAGAGAGTCGAGGAGAGAGAGAAGTGGCTCAAAGAGGCCCAACAGGCTGTTGATTCTCTCAATCGCTCTGCTGATAAAGCAGTGGAGGACGGTCAGAGAATCTTTACTGAGCTGATACGCTCCTTGGAGACGAGGCGCTCTGAGCTGGAGAAGGTAATCAGAGCCCAACAGAGGACCACAGTGACTCAGGCTGAAGAACTGCAGAAGAGACTGGAGCAGGAGATAGCAGACCTGAGGAGGAGAGACACTGAGCTGGAGCAGCTCTCACACACAGAGGACCACATCCACTTTCTACAGAGCTACCCCTCCCTCTCCAGTCCCAGTGAGTCTACAGACTTACCCAGCATCAGTGTCCTTCCTCTCCTGTACTTTGCAGGTGTGACTGAGCTTGTGTCTAAGCTGAGAGACAAACTAGAGGACGTTCTGAAAGAGCAGTGGCCCAAAATCTCAACAATAGTGAATGCAGTTAATGTTTTACTGCCACCACCAGAGCCCAAGACCAGAGCTGACTTCTTACAATATTCCTCTCAGATCACATTGGACCCAAACACAACAAATGGACATCTGTCTTTGTCTGAGAAGAACAGAAAAGCAACATGGATGGGACAAGATCAGTCATATCCTGATCACCCAGAAAGATTTATTGAAGATTTTCAGGTTCTGGGTAGAGAAGGTCTGACTGGACGCTGTTACTGGGAGGTGGAGTGGAGTGAATGGGTTTGTGTAGCAGCCTCCTACAAAGACATTAGTAGAACAGGCACTGTGGAGAACTGTACATTTGGATACAATTCCAAATCCTGGGCTTTAAAATGCAGACAAGGTAATTACATCTTCAGACACAATGACAAGAGCATAACAGTATCGGGCCCCCGGTCCTCCAGAATAGGAGTGTACCTGGATCACAGGGCAGGGATTCTGTCCTTCTACAGCGTCTCTGACACAATGACCCTCCTGCACAGAGTCAACACCACATTCACTCAGCCTCTCTATCCTGGACTTTGGCTTGCATGTTACAATTATTACTCTGGGGAGGCTGAGTTTTGTGAGCTGAAATAAATATCAGTGACATTCATCCTCTACCCAGGGTTTTGGATTTAAATTGATCTTGAAGATGCTGAGTTGTGAAAGATGGGGTAATTAGGAGTTACATTCACTCAGTCACTCTTATCATTGTTCTGAGGGACACACACACATACTGTACTATGTTTTGCTTTATATTTGATTCCCATCTTCAATACATCTGTTCCTTTGCATGTGGGGAAGTCAAAATCTTTTTTTCCCTACTCAGGGTAGGTTGGACAACAATATGCAACCATTTTATTTGTATTTGATCACCTTTGGTCATTTTTAATTACTGTGGGATAATGGTTCTCTCTCTGTTCCAAGGGGGGTTGGTAACAATGTGGTGGCCGGACCTCCATGGGGAGGTTGATTCAGCCTATAACCTTCTCCCTCCCTTCATTGAATATTGTGCATTTTGTCTTTTGTTATTTTTATTCTTACTAAATAAACGTGGACTTTTAAACCCAGCAGGACCGTGTGGATATTTGCTTGAAACTTGCCGTTTCACCGACTGAACCTCAATATAGAACTTTGAACACAACACAAAGCAATTACTTTAACTCTCTATTTCCATGATGTGCTACATGAGGAATGCAGTCGAAATGTAACATTACCATTGAAATTCAATAGTGTTCAAATGAAACGAGTTCGAGTTCATAGAAACATAAGTATACTCTACATCTACAGCATCAATAATACAAATATGTGTGTATAGCCCACCCTGTTATAAATATACAAATAACTATGCTAAGTCTACCCCCGGTACAAATATACTTAACTCTATCTTATGTCTACTCCCGGTACAATATTTATACTGTAACTATAATTATGAATATAAGTATCCTGTGCAATATATACAGTACTCTATACTAAGTCTACCTTGATCTGTATGGAAAATAAGATATTTGGAACTTTCTGAACATATTGTAAATCGTAATATAGATCAGTTTTACTACAATGTTTGCAAACATTGCCAACATACCCAAAGTGTTTCAGCCACAGAACAAATACAAGCAGCTTACTGTTGTCTAGTGTTGGTCAGTCAGCAGGATATGAACACAGGGCTCCATTCTTATGTCCGGGGGTGGAGCTACACATTCATGTATGTTTGGATCAATTACCTTTAACATATTCAAACTAGTAGCCAATAAGAAATGCACACATTTGGATATGATCACTTTCCCCTTTGGTGGAATACGTCAGATAACTTTTCTGTTTCAATATGATGCATAATTAAATAGTTGTGGTTCGAAGAGTCAATTATTTTCTTTTTGTGTTCAATTAGAGAAAGAAAAACTATATAAGGTGACTGTACATGTTTTCATATAAACATTTAGTAAGTATAAAATAATGAATCATAAAACTAGTTACCCATGAAATATAAAGGGCAATATATAGTGTGTATACCCTATACATGTATAAAAAGAACAACACGTTCACAAGTTTATAGTTTATTCAAAAGATATATTGATTTAAGTATCCAACAGGACCTGACATAAACATTTGTACAGTAATGATGAGAGACAAGTTATGCAACACCTGCACTCTATTTCAGTTCACTGAAGATATATCTTTGCTGACAAAATAACAGCATGTTATGAAGGTCAAAGGTTGTGCAACATTTTCAAGCGTTGTCCTTGGACCATATCTTGTTCCACATGAAATAAATAATCCATAATAAATAGGACTGTTACAGACAATCAGAACAATATTTTGTATATTATCTATAGAACACATTTTCAAATTAACACAAAGGCTGATTATGGCTGCACTCTGAAATTTAAATGATATATTTATATATATATATATATTTTTTTTTTGTATAGACAATGTGCATTTACATTAATCATTGTTACATGAAAATATATTTGCACCAGATTTATCAGAAGCTCATTTCCATCTGTAGTCTTATCCAAAACACATGAAATACAAACAGTGCAAGAGTTCAAAATATATATACACGTAAAATGCCAGACAACATACACAGGACATACAGCATAAAGAGTGCAAAATACATACACATGGAAATGCAACATAACATGCACATACACATAGCACAGTGCCAAACATAATGATCTATTCTTGACACTTAAGATACAAGTTAAAAGTGACTGAGTCTCTTGTGTAATCATATACACAAGGAAGTCAGACAGCACCACCTAGTGTTGACAACATTGGTGACTGGAGAGCCATTTTTTTTCGTGGCAGAGCAAAAGTGATTGATTGATTGATTGATTGATTGAAAACTTTATTAACAGATTGCAGAATGGGTACAATACAGTACAGCTCAATACACACAATTGTTAAGGGGATGCAGACCAGAGAAAGACTTTCGTCTTGTTTACATCAGGGTCCCCCATTTTCAATTCATCTGGACATATATGACATACATGACATACAGATAGTCAGTACTGCTACATCTATACATTTATGACATACCAGATGTGCAAATACAGTACTGTTTGTGATACAGAAGGAGTCAGGAAAAGGGAGTATATACATTTGACGTAGAAACTGTACATTGGAGGAGGTTGGGTGGGGGGGGGGTTGGGTACACTGGGATATTGACAACCATACTGGGTAATCTACATTGGAGGTGGTTGGGGGGGGGGGGGGGGGGGGGGGGGGGGCACACTGTATATACAAGCAAAACTGTACAGTGAGGGGGGGGGGGGGGGGGAGACACTGTACAAACAAACAAAATTGTACATTGGACTATTGACAAAACCATACTAGGTAAATGACTGTACATTGGAGGGGGTTGGGTTAGGATATTTACAGGGGCCAGTGTTGAATTGCAGTCTCCCGTAGGTGTCCCTTGAGAGAGGTTTTGAAAGTGGGTAGTGATCCACATTCCTTTACAGCTTTGGGTAGGGCGTTCCACATTGATGTGGCATAATTGCGAAACGTGTTTAGTCCCTTATTTGAGCCGAATCTGGGTTTAACATGATTTGTGGAGCTCCCTCTGGTGTTGTGATCGTGGTATTCACTGACCTTTGGGAAGTATTTTGACATGTACATGGGTACCTTGGTCGTGTAGTGTATCTTGTAGACCAGGCCCATTGCAAGTTGCTGTACTCTGTCGTCTACTCTAAGCCATCCTAGGTTGTCAAAGTGGGCAGGGGTGAGGTGGGTTCTAGGAGTAAGGTCAAGCAGTAGTCTGACCAGTTTGTTTTGAGATGTTTGTAATTTTGTTTTTAGCGCCTTTGAGGTGCTTTGGTACCATGAGGTGCAAGCATAGTCGTAGTACCCCTGAATGAGTGCTCCTGCCAGAGTCTTCAGGGTATTCTTGTTTACCAGAGAGGAGATCCGGTACAAGAATCGAGTTCGTTGGTTGACTTTTTTTATTACATTGGATGCCATTTTGTCACAGGAGAGATTAGCCTCTAGGATGGAACCCAGGTAGGTAACTTCATCTTTCCTTGTGACAATATTGTCACCCACTGTAACTCAAGTTCTCAAGTTCTTTAATAGTTGTCATACAGAAGTACAGAATACTTTCATACAAAATGCTTCTTACTGTTACGCTCCAGAGACTGTGCTAGACAAGATAGTATCAAATAACATAATAACATAATATAGCATGAATTTAGAAGAAGAAAATGAGGTCACAGTTGTTCGGTATAGACATATGTACAATGTTCTGAGTTACCATATAATATACAATACACAATACTATGCAGTGTACTAATGTACAGTACTATCTAGTGCAAAGCAGAAATGGGATGAGGTACAATTTTAGGTACAATTTACAGTAAGGTGTACGAGTTGTAGTGCAATCCTTCATCCATAAATATAAAGTGTGGGGAGTGGGTGCTACAGTGTGTTTGTTTAAAGTGGGTGTGTGCTATAAAGTGTGTGTAGTGGGTGCTACAGTGTGTTTGTTTAAAGTGAGTGTGTGCGTGTGGATGTGTGTGCTATGTGTGTTTGGTGGTTGTTGTTGTGTAGTGTTCATTCATTGTTCGTTTAGCAGCCTGATGGCCTGGGGATAGAAGCTACTTCTGAGTCTTTCTGTGCTCGCCTTGAGACTCCTGTATCGCTTGCCTGACGGCAGCAGTTCAAAGAGGCAGTTGTTCGGGTGGCTCGAGTCCTTAATAATTCTCTTAGCCTTCCCCTTGCAACGCTTGTAGTAAATGTTCTGGAGGGTGGGGAGCCCCCCTCCAATTGTGCGTTCGGCTGAACGTGTCACTCTTTGTAGTCTGCTTTGGTCTTTTGCAGTGCTATTCCCAAACCAGGAGGTGATGTTGCCGGTCAAGATGCTCTCTATTGTACATGAGTAGAAGTTCTTAAGGATCTTCTGGCTGACTTGGAACTTCCTTAGGCGCCTGAGGAAGTAGAGGCGTTGTCGTGCCTTCTTCACCACACTGTTAATGTGTATGGTCCATGTCAAGTCCTCGGATATGTGGGCTCCGAGGTACTTGAAGCTGTTGACTCTCTCAACCGGTGCCCCGTCGATGCTGAGGGGGCTGTAGTCCTTGACCCCCGACCTCCTGAAGTCCACAATCATCTCCTTTGTTTTGCTGACGTTCAGGGAGAGGCTGTTTTCCTGGCACCATCCCGCCAGGACCTTGACCTCTTCCAGGTAGGCCCTCTCGTCGTTGGCAGAGATCAGGCCCACCACCACTGTGTCGTCAGCAAATTTGACGATTGTATTGCTACTCCGCTGAGCCACACAGTCGTGTGTGTACAGGGAGTAGAGGAGGGGACTCAGAACACAGCCCTGGGGGGCCCCTATGTTGAGGGTGATGGATGAGGAGGTGCAGTTGCCTGCTCTCACCACCTGGGGTCTGCCAGTCAGGAAGTCCAAGACCCACTGGCAGAGGTCATAGCCCAAGCCCAGGTCCCTGAGCTTGGCTATGAGTATGGAGGGGACTATGGTATTGAATGCCGAGCTGTAGTCGATGAATAGCATTCTCACATAGTTCCCCTGCCTCTTGTCCAGGTGTGATGCTGCTGTGTGCAGCACATGGGATATGGCGTCCTCCGTGGACCTGTTGGGGCGGTATGCAAATTGCAGGGGGTCCATGTTGATGGGGAGGGAGGAGCAGATGTAGCCCTTTACTAGCTTCTCAAAGCACTTCATGGCTATGGAGGTGAGAGCTACAGGGCGGTAGTCGTTGAGGCAAGCAGGCTTGGATTTTTTGGGTACAGGGATAATAGTGGACTTCTTCAGGCAGGTGGGGATGACAGCCTGTTCTAAGGACAGGTTAAATATGTCAGTGAATACTGGGGCCAGTTGGTCGGCACAGACTTTTAGGACGCGGCCGGGGATGCCGTCCGGACCTGCTGCCTTCCTGATATTCACTTTTTTAAAGGTCCGCCTCACCTCATGCTCTGTTACCCTGAACACTGCGCCTCCATCAGCAGCCGACCCCCCCCCCCCCCCATTGCCGAGGCTTGTGAGCTGGTGTTGTTATTACCAGAAGCCGTCGGTCTTGCTGAGTTTGTTATTTGAACCGAAGAGAATGGACTCTGTTTTGCCCATGTGTAATGATAGTTTGTTATCAGCGAGCCATATGCAGATTCTGCCTAGTTCCGAGCTGAGGGTTTTTTCAACCTGTAACTTGTTCTTGTCAGAGACCAGCAGGGCTGAGTCGTCCGCAAACAGGAACAAGTTGCAGTCACAAGCTGACGACATGTCATTTGCATAAATTAGGAACAGTAGCGGTCCTAGTATGCTTCCTTGTGGAACACCACAGCTCACTGTGAGGGGGGGGGGATAGGGTACCGTTTACCTCCACCATCTGTTCCCTCCCCTCAAGGTAGGATTGCATCCAGCTCACTGATAGACTATCAAAACCAATTGCTTTTAGCTTGTCAATCAGAATGGAGTGATTGACCGTGTCAAAGGCCTTTTGTAGGTCCAGCATGACCATGCCGCAGTATTTGCCTGCGTCCACCTCTTGTTTGATGTGGTCATTCAAATAGAGAAGGCATGTGTCAGTGGAGTGGGATGTTCTGAAGCCAGATTGGAATTCGTAGATTAGATTTTTTTTCCCCGCTAGGTACTTTTCAACCTGTTCGTAGACAATTTTTTCCATGAGTTTATATTATTTTGTATGTCACTATAGGATGCCTGTTCCACTATTTGATGGCCTTGAAGGAGAAGGCGGATTGGGCAGAAGCAGAGTTTCTTAGAGGGACCTTGCAGTCACCTCTTGATGCAGCTCTTGACGCCCTTGTTCTCAGCTCAGAACACGATAGGACAAAATGTTTCAATGGAGTAGGGGCAGTATTATTAATTATTTTATGAACTAGACGAATGTATGAGAAGATAATTAAATTATCAAAGCTTAGTAATTTGTATTTGGGGAGAATTTTACAGTGGTGATGCTGTCTAGATTTTCTGTCCAATATCTTCAGAGCTTGTCCATACAGGGATCTGATCGGATTTAAGGTAGTTTGATTGGCTTGCGTCCAGCATGGCATGCAGTATCTCATATAGGACAGGATCAAAGCATTTAGGTACATTTTGGCTGCCTCTGTTGTTAAAGAATTTCTAATATGGCGGAAATTCAGAATGTTAAACTTTAAAACATGGGCAATTTTTTATGTGTTTTTTAAAAGTCAGTTTTGAGTCATATAACATGTGTATGTTATTTGCTATAGCAACACTGCTAGGAGTAGTTTAGTATATACTGTATACTGAGCTGAGTTAACTCTTCATCAAAACGTTATAGCTAAGTGTTTTATTCACAATGCAAAATCAGATATTGCATACAACTGTTTCATAAAAGCAACAGAACACTCAATGCCATGCGTTGTAGTAAATCTAGTCAATAGCGCCGCGGCTGAGATGATGGAAATACTGTAGATGTGATGTTATTTACTCTTGTGTTTCACTCCCTGTAGTAACATTAACATAAACATGTTACATTTTATGGTTCACTGCAGATTTGGAAAGGTCGTCACCATGGTTAACATTCTAACCCACCTCTTCATCCTCGGGATCCCAGCATAGAGATGCTGGTAAATGGTAAATGGCTGCATTGATATAGCGATTTTATCCAAAGCGCTTTACAATTTGTTCCTCACATTTTACCCATTCACTCACACATTCACACACCGACGTGGAGATGAGGAGATCATTGATAACTTTGACCAGGGCGGTTTCGGTGCTGTGAGATGGACGGAAGCCAGACAAGTATGGTGTACTTGTCCAGGATTATCATGCTTGAGAGCTCCTAAATTCTCAATGCATCAACCTCTGTGTGATGTCAAACTGGTTGTTCATCCAAGATTCAAGATTCAAGATTGCTTATTGTCATGTGCACAGTTAAACAGACAGTTTGCCATACAATGAAAATCTTACTTTGCTAGTCCGCCCTTCACACAAAATCACACAATACTTAACTAAAACATATTTAAATACAAGCGAGTGCTAGAAAATAAGGTACAAATAGATAAATATAATATATACAAGGCACAGTGAGTAAAATTGCACGTTCTGATCAGTGTTTACAATATAAATGGAGGTGACAGCGGGTCATATAGCAGCAGTTAAAAAAGTGTCTTTAGTAGGGGTGTAATGGTACACAAAAACCACGGTACGTACCTTGGTTTTAAAGTCAAGGTTCGGTATGGGTTTTCGGTATAGTGGGGGAAAGTTTGGCTTCCCATGTTCCACTCAGGGGTGATGTAGTGTGCATAACTAATTGTACTTGTAGGGCTGTCAAGGAATATTCTATATTGATTGGCGCACATGTCACATGACCAGAAACGTCAGTGGCCAATCAGATCGCGCAAACCGAATGCAAAAGTACAACCCCATTAGGGAAAATATTCACGCGTTCGGTACACTACGTTCGGAACGGTACGTACGGTCCGGTACACACTGAAACGGTTCGGTACATACGATACAATACGATAAGATAAGATAAGATAAGATAAGATCTTGGAAAAGGTGCTTAATTATTTCAAAATGCCATTTGATTTGAATCAGGCTTTTATCATGTTTGTTTCTATTTGATAGTGAATGGTGTACTGTGTACCAGATGTGACGTTGAATTAATCTATGGTGTCATTTCCACTCAGTTTCCACTGGGGGGCAGTGTCAGTCCACTTATATACCATGCTAGGTTTTCATCCATTTGAAGGAAACAAGCAATTTAAAATTGTACAGGGAAACTACTGGCTCTGTAAATCATTGCTACATTTAGTTTGTTGCAATTAGTATCTACTAGTTCATTATACCATTTGCATGTAATATATTTTCATGAAAAATCCACGACAACTCGTGAATGAAAAGAAAACCATTCCAACTCAGACATACAAGATTCAAGATTCAAGAGTTTTATTTGTCACATACATACACGAGACATGCAGTCAAATGTTTGTGCAAAAATACAAATAATAAAATAGAATAATAAAATAGAATAGATAATAAAATAGAATAGACATGATAAAAAGTTATACGAATAAAACACAATGAGTAATATATACAATAATATACAAATATCCAGTTCTGTTAGTGACCTTTTTGTATAGTGTGTGTGTGTGTGTGTGTGTGTGTGTGTGTGTGTGTGTGTGTGTGTGTGTGTGTGTGTGTGTGTGTGTGTGTGTGTGTGTGTGTGTGTGTGTGTGTGTGTGTGTGTGTGTGTGTGTGTGTGTGTGTGTTAAAATATGTTAAAATACAAAATAAATGTATACGACATAACAAGCTCATTAGAAATGTATTGAACCAATATGATGACATCTTTTAAGCCTATATATGACACTGTGGGGGGGGGGGGGGGGGGTCTTAGGCTGAACGTGCTCTTCATTCTGGCTAGCTCCTCGTAGAGGGGGTGAGAGGGGTTCTCCAGGATGGCTTCTAGCTTTTTCCTCATCCTCCTCTCACGGGACGGGCACACTGAACGCGCACGAAGTTCACGCGCGGCTCCCTCGCGGGATCGAGCGCCTGGCCTGGCACACAGAGTCCGACTTCTCAGCGCGCTGCAGCTCGGAGCCCTGATAGAACCAGCAGCAGCACGAGCTCTCTCTCTCCCTCTCCCTCTCTCTCTTTCTCTCCCCCTCCCTCTCCCTCTCTCTCTCTGTCTCTCTGTCTCTCTCTCTCTCTCGCTCTCTCTCTCTCCCCCTCTCTCTATCCCTCTCTCTCTCTCTAGAGAGAAAACGAGAAAGAAATAAAGAGAGGGGGAGAAAGAGACTGGAGAGAGAGAAAGAGAGAAAGGAAGAAAGGCAGGGAGAATAAAGAGAGAGAAAAAGAGAGCTGTATTGTACCCATTCTGCAATCTGTTAATAAAATTTCAAATCAATCAATCGCGTGGCGCACGCCTCCCGCGCCGCCTCGAATCCGATTGACGGCACGGGCACACTGCTAACGAATGAATTTCACGCACGGCTCCCTCGTGAGATCGCGCGCCTGGTCAGGCACACTGGACCTACGACTTGAGCGTGCGGAAGCGCACCAAGGAAGGCACATTTACATTGGGACAGCTGTAAATGCCTAGTCTATATGCGAAGTCAGTCATTTTAGAATGATGATCAGTGTGACTGTACTCCTGAAAGAGCAGCGTGTAGCCCCAGCAGCAGCAAGAGCTTATTAATTATTATTATTATTATTATTATTATTATTATTATTATTATTATTATTATTATTATTATTATTATTATTATGCAACATTGTAATAGTTATAGGTATAAACAAACATACAGACAAACATTCAAGGCGTTTATTTGCAGATACAGACACAGCTGGTTGAACAACATCTGTATTGAACAACTGTGGTAAGAATGCAGATATTCAATTGTATTTCTGTGACAATGCGCGTGGCGCACGCCTCCCGCGCCGCCTCAAATAGGATTGAAGCGAAAAGATAGCTTGCCGCTGGGGAGCCGCTCGCGAGGCGCGCTCCCGCTCGCGGCCAGTGTGCCTACTATCGTCCGTTAACATGGGAGCGGAAGTGAAGAGGCAGCCGCCCGTCCGTCCGTCCGTGTTCATTCGTCAGCAGTGAGCCCGTGCTGTGAAGCGGAAAAGATAGCTTGCCGCTCGGGAGCCGCCCGCGAGGCGCGCTCCCGCTTGCGGCCAGTGTGCACAGTAGCATCCGTTAACATGGGAGCGGAAGTGAAGAGGCAGCCGCCCGTCCGTCCGTCCGTGTTCATTCGTTAGCAGTGAGCCTGTGCCGTCAGCCACCACCTCTAGGTTATCCAGCTTACCACCCACTACTGAGCTAGCCTTCTTCACCAGCTTGTTCAGCTTGCTGGAGTCCCTCGAGTTGATGTTGCCCCCCCAGCACACCACAGCTAAAAAGGAGGACGCTGGTTACAACCGTCCAGCAGGAATACATACATTATTAGAGATGTTTAACCTGTTAAGCTGTAGCCCTATTTCCCGAAATTTTGCCCTAAAGGTACATGCCTAAGTAAATGGAAGATTGCTCCACTTCTACAAGGTCAATTTGCATGTTCTTGGTATCTAGGAACATCTCACAACGATTCGATTCGATTACGATTCTTCAGGCAACGATTCAATGCATCATGAAATCTCTTCATTTGACCACGATTCGATTTGATTTGATTAATTTTCGATACATTTTCGATACATTTTCTATCAGTTAATTCCCCCAAAAAATGTAATACACAAATGTGGCTGGGGGAACTGATTCACTCAGCATGAATGGACTATAGGTCAATAAAAACAATACACACACAAACAAAACATTAAAAAAAATATAAATACTTAAAAAAAAAAAAAAAAAAAAAAAAAACGATTAATTTAGATTATAATCGAATCTAACATATTCAAATCGATGCATCGAATCGAACACATTAGAATCGATGCATCGTTACACCCCTAAGTGGAACCATGGAATATCTTACAAACGTGACCTAAAACTGAGTAGGCTACTCTTGTTTCTTTTGGACGTTTTCGATTTTTAATTAGTAACATCCTACATTGACTTTTGCTTTCTTCGATGTGATATTGCATAATGAGCTGTATTTAATTTTGACTGTTAAATTGATTGTGTGTGTTTTGTGACATTCCAATGATGATTGAAAATGAGGGTCTCCCTCAATGACTCTAGAGTTGAAATAAAGTGCAAGTAAAATAATAAATAAATAGACTTACTTACAGACAGACAGGGCCGATTACATTACATCCCTGGCCTCGCCTTGACGGAGGTAACCAAGCACAGGCAATGTGAAAGAAAAGCAAGGCTGTTTTCAGGATTAGCACTTAGTGTGTGTGTGTGTGTGTGTGTGTGTGTGTGTGTGTGTGTGTGTGTGTGTGTGTGTGTGTGTGTGTGTGTGTGTGTGTGTGTGTGTGTGTGTGTGTGTGTGTGTGTGTGTGTGTGTGTGTGTGTGTGTGTGTGTGTGTGTGTGTGTGTGTGTGTGTGTGTGTGTGTGTGTGTGTGTGTGTGTGTGTGTGTGTGTGTGTGTGTGTGTGTGTGTGTGTGTGTGTGTGTGTGTGTGTGTGTGTGTGTGTGTGTGTGTGTGTGTGTGTGTGTGTGTGTGTGTGTGTGTGTGTGTGTGTGTGTGTGTGTGTGTGTGTGTGTGTGTGTGTGTGTGTGTGTGTGTGTGTGTGTGTGTGTGTGTGTGTGTGTGTGTGTGTGTGTGTGTGTGTGTGTGTGTGTGTGTGTGTGTGTGTGTGTGTGTGTGTGTGTGTGTGTGTGTGTGTGTGTGTGTGTGTGTGTGTGTGTGTGTGTGTGTGTGTGTGTGTGTGTGTGTGTGTGTGTGTGTGTGTGCGTGCGTGCGTGCGTGCGTGCGTGCGTGCGTGCGTGCGTGCGTGCGTGCGTGCGTGCGTGCGTGCGTGCGTGCGTGCGTGCGTGCGTGCGTGCGTGCGTGCGTGCGTGCGTGCGTGCGTGCGTGCGTGCGTGCGTGCGTGCGTGCGTGCGTGCGTGCGTGCGTGTGTGTGGGCGCGTGCGTGCCATGTCATTGACCAAAGGGCCTTGAGCCACCACCACCAGTCTGCTATCACTGAGAGCTTCATGGGCAAGCCAAGGATCATGAGCTCCTCTGCTCTGAACTACAGGGCGTGATCTGCGTCTCTTGGCACCATGCATGTTCTACACATAGATAACTACCCTAGAGAGAGAGAGAGAGAGAGAGACAACAGCCTGCCCATGCTTTGACATTTCTAACAATCATATGCTTCTACAAGTGAAATATACCTCATATTAGTGTCCCAGCTAGCCTCATAGTGTCCCAGCTAGCCTCATAGTGTCCCAGCTAGCCTCATAGTGTTCCAGCTAGCCCTATAGTGTCCCAGCTAGCCTCATAGTGTCCCAGCTAGCCTCATAGTGTCCCAGCTAGCCTCATAGTGTCCCAGCTAGCCTCATAGTGTCCCAGCTAGCCTCATAGTGTCCCAGCTAGCCTCATAGTGTTCCAGCTAGCCCTATAGTGTCCCAGCTAGCCTCATAGTGTCCCAGCTAGTCCTATAGTGTCCCAGCTAGCCTCATAGTGTCCCAGCTAGCTTCATAGTGTCCCAGCTAGCCCTATAGTGTCCCAGCTAGCCTCATAGTGTTCCAGCTAGCCTCATAGTGTCCCAGCTAGCCCTATAGTGTCCCAGCTAGCCTCATAGTGTCCCAGCTAGCCCTATAGTGTCCCAGCTAGCCTCATAGTGTTCCAGCTAGCCTCATAGTGTCCCAGCTAGCCCTATAGTGTCCCAGCTAGCCCTATAGTGTCCCAGCTAGCCTCATAGTGTTCCAGCTAGCCTCATAGTGTCCCAGCTAGCCTCATAGTGTCCCAGCTAGCCCTATAGTGTCCCAGCTAGCCTCATAGTGTCCTAGCTAGCCTCATAGTGTCTCAGCTAGCCTCATAGTGTCCCAGCTAGCCTCATAGTGTCCCAGCTAGCCTCATAGTGTCCCAGCTAGCTTCATAGTGTCCCAGCTAGCTTCATAGTGTTCCAGCTAGCTTCATAGTGTCCCAGCTAGCCCTATAGTATCCCAGCTAGCCTCATAGTGTCCCAGCTAGCCTCATAGTGTCCCAGCTAGCCTCATAGTGTCCCAGCTAGCCTCATAGTGTCCCAGCTAGCCTCATAGTGTTCCAGCTAGCCTCATAGTGTCACAGCTAGCCTCATAGTGTCCCAGCTAGCCTCATAGTGTCCCAGCTAGCCTCATAGTGTCCCAGCTAGCCTCATAGTGTCCCAGCTAGCCTCATAGTGTCCCAGCTAGCCTCATAGTGTCCCAGCTAGCTTCATAGTGTTCCAGCTAGCCTCATAGTGTCCCAGCTAGCCTCATAGTGTCCCAGCTAGCCTCATAGTGTCCCAGCTAGCCTCATAGTGTCCCAGCTAGCCTCATAGTGTCCCAGCTAGCCCTATAGTGTCCCAGCTAGCTGCTAGTGCAGCGGGTTGAGAAAAGGTGAGTGGAGGGAAGATCATTTGAGTCCCAGAGCTTGATGTACAAGCTACAAATTCTATAGTGAATCGCCATGGAAACTTAGCATTTCTATGGTAAAACTATAGGAATACTATAGTGATTCACCATACATTTCAATAATATTCCACCATATAAATATGATGGTGAATCAGTATTTATGTGGTAAATCTATAATGTGTAATAAATATACACAGGAATACTATAAATAAAAACAGTATTTCTGTAGTAAATCTCTATAGTGTGTACGGGAAAACAACAACCATTATGGAGGAATACTATTGGTTTTACTCTAGTCTATTTTAGTATGTGAGGCTCCTCGGGGCAGCGTGTACAACGAGGCTGGGAGAGTAAACACTGTTGTAAACAGATCACCTCAATCCACTTGTACAATTCCCAGGATTGCAGTAGGTCACAACAAGGCCACAAAACCCTATGACTCAGACGCATTGTTGATTAAATTTTAAATTATGGTGAAATGAACGGCGATGAGCAGCGGACAGACAGCAGGTCATGAACTACGCCTGAATAGGCTATATACTATGCATTCAGGATACGAGCCATAGTAGGCTATACGGCACCTTGTGTATACTGTTTACTTTTACTCATAGTATATAATATTCAGATTCAAATTCTTTCTTTATTTATTGTAACATATAATATAATTGTGTGGTAGGCCATACAGAACCTCAAATCTGCACACCGTTTATTTTTCGTATATTTTTTAATTCAGAGTTAATTATATCGTTTGCACTGTTTATTTTTCCCCTCATAGTTTTATATTCAGTGTTAATTATATTGTTTACTAGGCTAGTTTATCTTTCTCATATTTCTATATTCAGATCACATTTGACTATTACCTATATTTATGTCTTTCTACTATTACCCTGCCCATACCTGTACGTCCCCTCCCCCCTCTCCCATTCAGGATCTGGGTTGTTTTATTGTCAATTTAAATGTATCAATAAAAGTTTTATTGCAAGGAAGGCCTTGTTCTCATGAGCGAGACTTGCATTATCGTACACAACGTCTCAGCGGGGGACTAGTCCGACACAGCTGATCAGGACGTCCTTGTCTTCTACAGTTCCTATTAGGGGATATTTACTTGGTTGGTACAAACAGATCAGTGATCAGTGGCTTCAATGTCATATCCAACCTGTGACACATGACATGACAGATAAGTACATCATCACAGGACTGAGAAACCCGGTAGCCCTATGACATCATCACAGGACTGAGAAACCAGGTAGCCCTATGACATCATCACAGGACTGAGAAACCCGGTAGCCCTATGACATCATCACATGACTGAGAAACCAGGTAGCCCTATGACATCATCACAGGACTGAGAAACCAGGTAGCCCTATGACATCATCACAGGACTGAGACACCCGGTAGCCCTATGACATCATCACAGGACTGAGAAACCCGGTAGCCCTATGACATCATCACATGACTGAGAAACCAGGTAGCCCTATGACATCATCACAGGACTGAGAAACCAGGGAGCCCTATGACATCATCACAGGACTGAGAAACCCGGTAGCCCTATGACATCATCACAGGACTGAGAAACCAGGGAGCCCTATGACATCATCACAGGACTGAGAAACCCAGGAGCCCTATGACATCATCACAGGACTGAGAAACCCGGTAGCCCTATGACATCATCACAGGACTGAGAAACCAGGGAGCCCTATGACATCATCACAGGACTGAGAAACCCGGTAGCCCTATGACATCATCACAGGACTGAGAAACCCGGTAGCCCTATGACATCATCACAGGACTGAGAAACCCGGTAGCCCTATGATATCATCACAGGACTGAGAAACCAGGGAGCCCTATGACATCATCACAGGACTGAGAAACCAGGTAGCCCTATGACATCATCACATGACTGAGAAACCAGGTAGCCCTATGACATCATCACATGACTGAGAAACCAGGGAGCCCTATGACATCATCACAGGACTGAGAAACCCGGTAGCCCTATGACATCATCACAGGACTGAGAAACCAGGGAGCCCTATGACATCATCAGGGGGGGTAAACGGAGGCAGGGAACCCACTTGGGGAGTGTTATGGACGGGCTGAAGAGGAAATTAACAAGAGTTGACTTCCACACAAACACATATACACACACACACACACACACACACACACACACACACACACACACACACACACACACACACACACACACACACACACACACACACACACACACACACACACACACACACACACACACCTATACATACACACATGTACACACATGTACACATGCACACATATACACACACACACACACACACACACACACACACACACACACACACACACACACACACACACACAACTCCCTGGGGGGTCATGCACGCCGCTGCTAATGCATCTGGAAGATGGAGTTCACAATCATGGTGTCAAGAGGAGACTGAATTCAGTCTGCATTCTTAAATGAAAGGTGTTTCAGTCTGCATTCTTAAATGAAAGGTGTTTCAGTCTGCATTCTTAAATGAAAGGTGTTTCAGTCTGCATTCTTAAATGAAAGGTGTTTCAGTCTGCATTCTTAAATGAAAGGTGTTTCAGTCTGCATTCTTAAATGAAAGGTGTTTCGGCCTGCATTCTTAAATGAAAGGTGTTTCAGTCTGCATTCTTAAATTAAAGGTCTTTCGGTCTAGATTTTTAAAATAAAGGTCTTTCTCACCAGTCTGCATTCTTAAATCAAAGGTGTTTCGGTCTGGATTCTTAAATTAAATGACTCTCACTCTTGTGACAAACGGGACAGAAATGGCTTCTCTAAGGTGAGGAAATGAGGGAAAAGAGATTAAAACCACAGAAACCGAGGTGCCTTCCGCTCCCGTTTTAGAATCGTCACAGATGTATGGGTTCCTGACGAGTCTCAGGCAAACAGAAAGCATCCACGGGAGAGGCTTACATCAGGACCTTTAGCGAGACATGGCTCTCGTCTACAGACGCAGACTTGGATCCCAGTATTAGCGGCTTCGGAGCGCCGGTCAGGCTGTGTTATTAATATTAATAAGAGGCGATGCAACGATGTAAACATCAGGGAGGCTCTTTGTGAACTGTTGTTGAACTGTTGTTGAACTGTCTCTGTCTCTGTCCACCCCTTCTGTCTTTCCCCTGTTAAAGCCACAGCCAGGACCTTTCTCTCCCCTGTCTGTCAGCAGGTCCCCATGCCCATACATGGTCCCCTTCCTGTTCCCGTCTCACCATCATCCTATACTCACCTGTGCCCAGGGACCGAAACTAGAGAGCGCCGCCCACCATTTGCGGGCAGTTTTTACGTTTGGCGCCTCCCACTTAGAGGACTGACCGCCGTGTGGCGGCCAATCAAATGGTCATGTGAAAACCGAAAATCATCATCCAATTCTGAGCGGAGTTCTCACTCGCTGTCTGAGCACAGACACGCAGCGCATTGCTGCTCCTAAACCTCCCCTACCTGTTTCTGTATGCTGCATGTAAACACACAGTCACCGTGACTGATGTTAGTCTAGTCAGAGAGACCTCCGTGAGCTGATGTTAGCTACTGTTACAAAATGACCCAGTCAACTATTCACTTTTAGTTTAATACATGAGGCATTGTGTAACGTTATCCAGCTGGCTAGCTTCTGATAGCTCCCGACATAAACAACTGCAAGTGTCCAGTTACATCGCATGAGGGCTGCAGCGCTGCTGACTAGGGTCCAGGTGCAGGGCAGTAGAATCCTTTCATGCTGAATGTAAGAGTTTAGGTTCCAGCTGTAGCGCCGGAGAATCCTTGCTGGAGCTGGAGGCCACTAGAGTATACACACAGACAGTGGAGCTGTTTGCAGACAGCGAGGTGGCGATGTCTCGCAGATAATACAACTACAAGTATGATTATATAATATATATATTTTATTAAAATATTTTTTTTTATATAAAATAATAATAATTTTTTTTTTATCAAAAAAAAGTTGGCAGGTAAGAAATCTGCTTGGCGGGTAGATTCTTCCCATCTACCCGCCACTGGCCGGTGACGTGCGCACAGACTAAAGACAATGCCTAATTGCCTCTAGGAATGGAATGTAACACATTTCATTCACAAGTTTTGTATGAATGTATCTGAGAACGTATTTGAACACACCTGACGACCTGCGCTATTGTTATGCAAAGTAGCCATGTGGGTACTCGCATCAGTCGAGTGCAGCGCATTCCTGTGTGCACGCGCGTGCACATCCGTGCATGTGCGTGCGCGTGCTTCTGCTCACAGAGCCGGTTGCTCGGCATGCAACACCGTCCCATGAGCAACGCACCCCTGCTAATAAATATGCATGATCAAGTTCAACAACGTGTGGTTTTATTGTGATATTCCTTAATTCCACATTGAAATTACGCGATACAGGCGGTCAGGTGGCGTAGCGGAGATTGTGCTCATCACCAATGCAAGAGACTGCGGTCTCGACTCCCGGAGAGTCAGCATTGCCTTGGCTTGGGCTGATTGCTATACTAACTCGTTTGGCTGAGTTAGGGGGAGGGAAGCCGTGGGTGGGAAACTGGCGTTGTGGACAGCGACGCCTACAGGTCAGGTCTGGGCATTTGCTCAGCGGAGGCAGGACTTGATGAAGGCAGCGTGACCTCCCACGCCTTACACTTCACCAATGAGAGCCCTCGCTGCCAGGTGAGAAGAGAGCCACTGGCTGTCGCTGCACGTGTCGGAGGAAGCATGCGGATGACTTCAGGGTTCCCTTGTACCGACCAGTAGGAGAACATGCGCACAACAACCAGGTAGGGGAGGGGGGGGGGAAACTGGCACAACAACTAAATTGGGACAGGGAGAAACGGAGAAAAAATCGGAGAAAGAGAGATACAAAAAAAAATAATAATAATAATAATAATAATTACGCGATACATTAAGTGTGGGGTCGCCAAAAGAAATTCTAAATAAAATGGGGTTGTGGTATAAAAAAATACTAGACCATAGTACTCCTAGTTATGTTTGTGTGCTCAGTGGCCTTGTTACATACTAACCCTTGTTCTCCGATGTCCATGGTCTACACCTCGACTACAGATCCCACCAGCCGGCACCGCCCTGGACCTCACCTGCCCACGCCATCGGCCTGTCTCTCCTCCACTCCTTGTTCCCCGTCTCCAGCCCCTCTCCCGACCCTTGGACCCCCCCCCCCCCTCCTGCTTAATTAAACATTCTAAACCGCTCCATTCTCCTGTGCCTGTGTTCTGCTCTTTGGTTCTAGAAACCCCCCCCATAACATCCCCCAGTTATCTGTGACAGACAGTGATGAATATATACACCCAAAAGAAAACGCCCCAAATGACTGACAACATCTACAGACCGAGTGACAACATCTCCAGACCCTCTTCTTCCCCAGATGCTCCATGCTTGGAAATGAATTATTCATAATAAAATATGACACTGGACTTGGTGTTATGGTTCTATGGTTATAGTTATTCCATGAATGTGGTTATGGTGCACAGCACTGCATTTATATTGATATTTATATTGATATTTTTAAACCTTTTTAGGTAAGCTTTTGAGATTTTCTATCTTTCTTCAGTGGCCAGTGGTCATTGTGGCATAAATCAGTTCCCAATGATGTGAGATGGTTCACCAGTAAGAATGGTACTGGAGTAAATAATTATCCAGTCTTCATGGCTTCATTGGAATTTATTTGATAGGATTTTCTTTTATTCAATTAAAATACCAGTTGTTGATAAAACTCGGAGAGAAAAGATTATTCTGCCATATATTCTGAATACTTTTACTTTTGATATGTAAGTACATTCTCTAAAACCAGATACTTGTGATACTTTACATGTAAGTATACATTTAATGCGAGCTACTCTAAGTACTTTGACTCAAGTGATTTTCTTATGGCTGACTTCAACTTCGACTCACTTTCGAGTATCAAGTACTGGCTTTGAAGTGCGTTGTATATCAGACACCACTGTTCTCCACTGACCTGTTCCGCTGGCAGCGTTTCACAAACCCTTCAACTCTCCACTCTGCCTCCTTTCATCCTGCTCCCGCTCTCACGCCTCGGCCTCCAACACACTGCACCGCTACTCAGAGGGTCCTGGCATCTCACCAAACTATGGCTAGTAGGGGTGGGAATCGCCAGAGACCTCACGATACGATACTATCGCGATACTTGCGTCACGATACGATAGTATCGCAATACTAAATATATCGCGATACGCTGAGTAGTGCGATATTAATATTGCGTTTTTTTTTTTTTTTTTCTAATTTCTTTTATTACCTTTTTTCAACTGCAAAGTAAAACTTTGTCAACATGTTTTATCTAATAAAATAAAGTTCAGTCTGTTCATCTCACTTCAATAATTTTTATTGCAGAACATGGTATTTTCTCAAGCAGACAGATGTAAACATTGTAATCTGTGTTGCATGTACCTGACAAACTGAACTGTTTGTATTACAGTCATATTCCAACTTAACTGAATGCACATGTGTGTGTGTGGACTACTGTACTATTACAGGTATTGAAATTAACAATGCAACTTCCTTATAAAAAAAAATATTTTTTTTTATGAATAATTAAATATCGATACTTGTATCGATACAGTATCGCCACACAAAGTATCGCGATACTACTACGTATCGATTCCCCCCCCCCACACCCCTAATGGCTAGTCTCCCGGACAGTCTCAGACAACACAGCTTGAGACTGTGTATAAATATATTATGGCACGCCCCCAAACCACTGTCTGGATGATACTGATTTATATTTTATTTAATATGTTGTTGAGCAGCAAGTGAACATAAGGAATCCTTTTTTGCAACGTCAACATTTCAGAACAGGCGACTGGAACCGTCTCCCCACAAACCACTCAGCTTTTTAGACAGACATGCAGGTGGCCTGAGCATCAGGGATCAGAGGAAATAATTCTGGCAGACACAAGACTAGAGAAGACACAAGACTAGAGACTAGAGAAGACACAAGACTAGAGACTAGAGAAGACACAAGACTAGAGACTAGAGACTAGAGAAGACACAAGACTAGAGACTAGAGAAGACACAAGACTAGAGACTAGAGAAGACACAAGACTAGAGACTAGAGAAGACACAAGACTAGAGGCTGGAGAAGATACAAGGCTAGAGACTAGAGAAGACACAAGACTAGAGGCTGGAGAAGATACAAGGCTAGAGACTAGAGAAGACACAAGGCTAGAGACTAGAGAAGACACAAGACTAGAGACTAGAGAAGACACAAGGCTGGAGACTAGAGAAGACACAAGACTAGAGACTAGAGAAGACACAAGACTAGAGACTAGAGAAGACACAAGGCTAGAGACTAGAGAAGACACAAGACTAGAGACTAGAGAAGACACAAGACTAGAGAAGACACAAGACTAGAGACTAGAGAAGACACAAGACTAGAGACTAGAGAAGACACAAGGCTAGAGACTAGAGAAGACACAAGACTAGAGACTAGAGAAGACACAAGACTAGAGACTAGAGAAGACACAAGACTAGAGACTAGAGAAGACACAAGGCTGGAGACTAGAGAAGACACAAGACTAGAGACTAGAGAAGACACAAGACTAGAGGCTGGAGAAGACACAAGACTAGAGACTAGAGAAGACACAAGACTAGAGACTAGAGAAGACACAAGACTAGAGACTAGAGAAGACACAAGACTAGAGACTAGAGAAGACACAAGACTAGAGACTAGAGAAGACACAAGACTAGAGGCTGGAGAAGACACAAGACTAGAGACTAGAGAAGACACAAGGCTAGAGACTAGAGAAGACACAAGAGTAGAGACTAGAGAAGACACAAGACTAGAGGCTGGAGAAGACAAGACTAGAGGCTGGAGAAGACACAAGACTAGAGACTAGAGAAGACACAAGACTAGAGACTGGAGAAGACACAAGGCTAGAGACTAGAGAAGACACAAGAGTAGAGACTAGAGAAGACACAAGACTAGAGACTAGAGAAGACACAAGACTAGAGACTAGAGAAGACACAAGACTAGAGGCTGGAGAAGACAAGACTAGAGGCTGGAGAAGACACAAGACTAGAGACTAGAGAAGACACAAGACTAGAGACTAGAGAAGACACAAGACTAGAGACTAGAGAAGACACAAGACTAGAGACTAGAGAAGACACAAGACTAGAGACTAGAGAAGACACAAGACTAGAGACTAGAGAAGACACAAGACTAGAGACTAGAGAAGACACAAGACTAGAGACTAGAGAAGACACAAGACTAGAGACTAGAGAAGACACAAGACTAGAGACTAGAGAAGACACAAGACTAGAGACTAGAGAAGACACAAGACTAGAGACTAGAGAAGACACAAGACTAGAGACTAGAGAAGACACAAGGCTAGAGGCTGGAGAAGACACAAGACTAGAGACTAGAGAAGACACAAGACTAGAGGCTGGAGAAGACACAAGTCTAGAGACTAGAGAAGACACAAGACTAGAGACTAGAGAAGACACAAGACTAGAGACTAGAGAAGACACAAGACTAGAGACTAGAGAAGACACAAGACTAGAGACTAGAGAAGACACAAGACTAGAGACTAGAGAAGACACAAGACTAGAGGCTGGAGAAGACACAAGACTAGAGACTAGAGAAGACACAAGACTAGAGACTAGAGAAGACACAAGGCTAGAGACTAGAGAAGACACAAGACTAGAGACTAGAGAAGACACAAGGCTAGAGACTAGAGAAGACACAAGACTAGAGACTAGAGAAGACACAAGACTAGAGACTAGAGAAGACACAAGGCTAGAGACTAGAGAAGACACAAGACTAGAGAAGACACAAGACTAGAGACTAGAGAAGACACAAGACTAGAGACTAGAGAAGACACAAGGCTAGAGGCTGGAGAAGACACAAGACTAGAGACTAGAGAAGACACAAGACTAGAGACTAGAGAAGACACAAGACTAGAGACTAGAGAAGACACAAGACTAGAGACTAGAGAAGACACAAGGCTAGAGGCTGGAGAAGACACAAGACTAGAGACTAGAGAAGACACAAGACTAGAGACTAGAGAAGACACTTAGTAATTATACATTGTAAGAGAAATGGCTCCATTTTCTCTTAAGGCCTGTATCTCTGAATAAGTATTGTGTTATCAGCATGTTTCATAAGCCATATATTGAAAAGTATCTCCCCGATTTGTACAAGCAATGGCTTATTTTGAAGGTATGAACCTGTACTTTCATATCATGTAAAAAAAAAAAAAAAGTGAAGTTCCCTCTAAATGACCCAGAGTCTGTGTCTGGTCTCATTCATTCATTCATTCATTCATTCATTCATTCATTCATTCATTCATTCATTCATTCATTCATTCATTCATTCATTCATAAACCTTTATTTAAATCTCGGGAAATCATTGAGGGTGACGCTCATTTACAATGATACCAAACTCACAAACAGACAATGCTGTCAAGATTACAAGCATATTAGATTTGACTAGAGTGCAAATGTAACAGTAACGTGCAATAGTGATATACAATGTACAGGTGATTAAACTGGGTACAACATATATAAATTAGTAGTGTAGTGCTAATCAGATGTATATGTACAGAGTTGTAGATACAGGTATAAAGAAAGTATGGTAGTAATCATACTGGCCAGCAGTGTAACTATCAAATATCAAAACAGGTGAAAACATAAAATAAAGATGATTATGAAAATAAAAATCTGTTTAGATGATTAGACATTGAATAAGACAAAACATAAGACAAAAACACAGATGAGGAAAAAAAATACAAATCTAAATTGAAACTAGTTACAAACTGTTAGCAGAGAGCTTTGTAATCAAAGTTTTTAAATTGCCCACAGTGCGGTATGGACTTTTATCATGGATTGAAGATCATTCCAAGAAAAACAAAACCCTGACGTTGCAGGTTCAGCCTGTTCTCTCGGGACCTTGAGCCCGAGCCAGCCGGCCCGTCAGGGGCAGCACACTGCTTTTCTACGAACTGTGACTGTGTGTATTTTCTAAGAACGGCAAGAGAAATAAAAACAATTACACAAAACGGCCTGTTTGAAATGGGGCTGCTATGATTAATGGACAATCACAGCTCTTCTATATAGCTGGGCTGAATGGGTTTTCTTTGGAGACAAACAACAGAACAGGTGTTGAAAGATGGCAGTGGACTTGGGATAAGTAGAGGGGGGGGGGGGGGGGGGGGGCTGACATTTAAAAACAAACAATAAAACCAAATGTAATTGCCTACAGTACAACTTCTGTTTGAAATGAGTTTTTCAGAGAAATGTATAGTTATAAACACCATCATGCTGGATGACATCATATTAATTAATGGAACATGGAACATGACAAAGAACATGTCTAAAATACCATTAAGAATACATACAAAACAGCTTTGTTGTCATTGTTGGGACAGATACTGGCGTATAAGTGACAATCAGTGCAAGACATTATGTGATAAAAATAACTTAAACAGCTATTTTGATTTAATGGGGCCTATTTATATAGCAAATAACAAGCCTTTTTCTCCCCATACAGACCAGAGATATTGGTTTCCATACCAACTGGTGTCCCTGTTGAAATGTCAGGGTGCAGTACAGCAAAACACACAAAGAGGCATTTGCAGCACTGTCTTGTAAACAATGTCTCGTTTACAGGTGTGTCCTGAACAAGTAATCAAATATTAAATCAAATCAAGAGACATTTCATACATTTCATATGCATAGAATACATTATACATGCATACAATATATAAATGCAAATGTAAACGGGACAATTTCACAGTTGTGAAATAATTATGGATTCGATTTATTTAAATTCAGAGAATGTCACCAGGGGAGACAAACACAGAAAGGTGTTGAAAGTGGGCAGTAAACTTGGGATGAGTAGAGACAAACAATACAATACAACCATTTCACTACCACACTACAGAAGGTTAACCTTTCACTACCACACTACAGAAGGTTAACCTTTCACTACCACACTACAGAAGGTTAACCTTTCACTACCACACTACAGAGGGTTAACCCTTCACTACCACACTACAGAAGGTTAACCTTTCACTACCACACTACAGAAGGTTAACCCTTTCACTACCACACTACAGAAGGTTAACCCTTTCACTACCACACTACAGAAGGTGAACCTTTCACTACCACACTACATAAGGTTAACCCTTTCACTACCACACTATAGAAGGTTAACCCTTTCATTACCACACTACAGAAGGTTAACTTTCACTACCACACTACAGACGGTTAACCCTGTCACTACCACACTGCATAAGGTTAACCCTTTCACTACCACACTACATAAGGTTAACCTTTCACTACCACACTACAGAAGGTTAACCCGTTCACTACCACACTACAGAAGGTTAACCTTTCACTACCACACTACAGAAGGTTAATCCTTTCACTACCACACTACAGGAGGTTAACCCTTTCACTACCACATTACAGAAGGTTAACCTTACACTACCACACTAAAGACGGTTAACCCTTTCACTCCCACACTACAGCTGGTTAACCCTTTCACTCCCACACTACAGCAAGTTAACCCTTTCACTACCACACTTCAGACGGTTAACCTTTCACTACCGCACTACAGAAGGTTAACCCTTTCACTACCACACTTCATACGGGTTAACCCTTTCATTACCACACTACAGAAGGTTAACCTTTCACTACCACACTACAGACGGTTAACCCTTTCACTACCACACTACATACGGTTAACCCTTTCACTACCACACTACAGAAGGTTAACCTTTCACTACCACACTACAGAAGGTTAACCTTTCACTACCACACTACAGAGGGTTAACCCTTCACTACCACACTACAGAAGGTTAACCTTTCACTACCACACTACAGAAGGTTAACCCTTTCACTACCACACTACAGAAGGTTAACCCTTTCACTACCACACTACAGAAGGTGAACCTTTCACTACCACACTACATAAGGTTAACCCTTTCACTACCACACTATAGAAGGTTAACCCTTTCATTACCACACTACAGAAGGTTAACCCTGTCACTACCACACTGCATAAGGTTAACCCTTTCACTACCACACTACATAAGGTTAACCTTTCACTACCACACTACAGAAGGTTAACCCGTTCACTACCACACTACAGCAGGTTAACCTTTCACTACCACACTACAGAAGGTTAATCCTTTCACTACCACACTACAGGAGGTTAACCCTTTCACTACCACACTACAGAAGGTTAACCTTTCACTACCACACTAAAGACGGTTAACCC
>NC_140178.1:11804934-11826065 GCF_963971535.1 Notolepis coatsorum
TGTGAGTGCGCTGAGGTCAGTCGTACGTAATAACTATGATTTAATGTATCATCTACTCAGTCTTGCACAACTCGCCACAGATCACTAACGTCGGGATGCTAAACTGTAAACTGATGGTAACCGCTGAGTTTGGATTGACAGATTAACAAAGACACAAAAACAATCCAAACAGGCTCCTGTTGGGGATTTCTGCTTTTTCACATTTGCATATTATCCTCAATATGGGATCACAAAGCAAGGGCAGTGGGCTAAGGAACCCTGGAGCACAGACCAACAAGTAGAATTAACTAATTGTTGCCCAGTGGTGGAAGTACACAGTTCCTTTACTTAACCTGTTAAGCTGTAAGGTCCCCTTATAAGTAGACTCTGCTTTTTTTCTTTTTTAAATCATAAATCAATAGAGACCGTATTAGATCCCCATGTCCCGTGTCATTGGAAAGCCACACTCATTGGCTACAACCCTGTCCAAAATCTTTAGAGATCGCCAAATGATTGACTGAGCTAGAGCCCTGGGAGTCGTGTACGTGTTGTGTACTTTGCCGTGTACTTTGGCGCACGCCTCACATATCGGCATGTTTTGTCGCCTGAAAGGGCAATCAACAGGCAACAAATAGGGCTTTAATTCTATATATATATACATATATATATTGATGTTGATATATATAAAATAAATGCAAACCCGAGTCGCTAGAGCAAAGTGGCGCATCGCGAATCGTCCCTGCACATGTGGGCCCTTGGATGGTTAATGTTTTTTTTTCAAATGTAGCCAAGAGTAAAGACCTTAACCCTATCATAACAGCAGTCAAAGTGTATATTTTCATTTTTACGATGTTTTTAAGATTTACAGGAAATAAGAATTTATCGAAAAAAAATGGAAAGAGGAGCCTTTTCCCTATCCATAGATGTATGGTTTGGCCATAATAAGGTCAAGGTCAAATATGAATTTATAATTAAAATGGATTATCATTTATTACTGTATCTACAAATCCTTCTGTTTAATCATCTTCCCTTTCATTCATTTGCTTAGATTTGTTGTACACTTGGGGCGGGATCCACAAAGAATGGATTGCACGGTGCTAATTGCACCCTTACTTACAATTCATTATGAATTGAAAATGGGGACCCTGATGTAAACAAGACACAAGTCTTTCTCTGGTCTGCATCCCCTTAACAATTGTGTGTATTGAGCCGTACTGTAGTGTACCCATTCTGCAATCTATCTGTTAAATAAAGTTTTCAATCAATCAATCAATCACCGCACAGAGTTTACACCAAGAGCCATCTGTTTCAGTAGAGTGCAGAAAGGAGAGCAGATCAGGTCGTATTACCATCTGGAAGCCAGAAATTAAATGTAGCATAAGCGTAAAAAATTCTTATTAAAATAAATCTATAATGGGGGGAAATTATAAAGACGAGACAGAATCGCTGTTTTGTAATGAAAATGAGTCGTACAATAGATGAGGTCTTGAGTTCATATCATTGTTGTAGATGAGTGACTACTGGTCTGTAAGCTCACGTACAAATGTGAGGTCAATGTATTACGACTGCTGGGAAACGGTTTCAACATGGCGGCTCAAAATTAACCTAAGACCATAACTGCTGTAATTGATTTATGAACATACAGAGAGAGAGAGATAAAGTGCTGATTAGCAATACACAGACTGGAGAGAAGACACTCATCCTTTTATTCTGTCTGCAGTAACCAAAATGTTGATTTGCAGTGTAAATTCCTTTGGATGTTTAAAAAAGAAAATGTATTCCTAAGTCCCCATGAAACGGCTAGCAGAATGCATATTTATGTGTTTCCTGTCAAATCAGGATGCTAAGGACTTGTCTTGGATATTGATTGGCGCTTACAGTAACCAATAGCGCTGAATGTGCATTACGGTCGACCCATTAGCTAGCAAGCTAATGTTAGCAACATTGGTTGCAACGTTACGCAACATTATTAACGTTAGCTAGCGAGCTAACATTGACATTTTTTCTCAGTTTAGTTAGAGAGGCAGAGTGCTAGCTCAGTTACAATGTGCTGTAACGCTTCTAGAAAGTATTTCATTGGATGCAACATTTTTATAGTTAGGATGACTCATCAACATTTATTTTCTAGGAAATTACTTTCTTTCTTTCTAGGAAACTTTTTTGTAATTGTTGGGACAGATACTGGTGTATAAGTGACAATCAGTGCAAGACATATGTGATAAAAATTACTTAAACATCTATTTTGATTTCATGGGGCCTTTAAAGATCAAATAACAACAGACCATACAGACCCTGTTGAATTGTCAGGGTGCAGTACAGCAAAACACACAGAGAGGACATTTGCAGCACTCTTGAAAGCAATCTCTCGTTTACATGTGTGTCCTGAACAAGTTATCAAATAAAATAAAATAAAGAGACATTTCATAGTAGGCCTATATGCATATAATACATATATAAGCATACAAAATGCAACTGTAAACGGGACAATATAAAATAAATTATGATTAATTCTATCTTGATTTAAATTCAGAGGACGTGGCCAGTGGCTTCTTTGAATACCATTTAGAAAGTGTGATGATGACATTGGTAGCTGCAATTAGAAGCTGGCCCCGCTTAATGTCAATTGTTTCTCCTAGCCCTTGTGCCTTGTTAGGTAACTGACAGAGTTGTCACGTTAGTGCATGAAAAGATTGCATCACGTTCAAGGTCATAAAAAACTGAATTTGTAATATTTCGTTCCAATTCTTTTTTTATGAATACCACTATGAACTCAACATATCTATCAAAGATTCCAAAGATTTCCGTTTGTGTTAGGGTTGGGGTTAGGGTTAGGGTTAGGGTTAGGGTTAGGGTTAGGGTTAGGGTTAGGGTTGGGTTTAGGGTTAGGGTTAGGTTAGGGGACTGTTCCCCAACACTGAGCAAGTGTTGGGGTGGGTACGGGCACAGGGATGAGATTTTACCTTCTCCTAATCAAAATCCAATCTATTCTGTGAATATATGGAAAATAAGAAAACTGACACAATTTCTTGACATAAACATCAACACAGCCACCGTTGTACACACAAACACAAAAAAAGGCTAAATACAGGAAATAGTTGCTAAGGAGGCACAGGGCTAGAAGTGGACACGAGGTACAAGTCCTGGTGCTCCACAGTCAGATGATACACAGTTTTACACAGATTATGACCTCAATCGCAGTAGTGTGATGAGATCTCGCTTTATATTACCTGTGTTACTATCGCCGTCACGTTCGGACCCGGGGTACCGGTGTACGTCCTGTAACCGTACTCGACGACGTGACATGACCCATTTATGTGGCGGCACGGTGGTGTAGTGGTCGCCTCACAGTTAGAAGGTCCAGGGTTCGATTCCCGCTTGGGGACCAGGTTGCCGCGTTGCCAGTTACCCAGGTGGGGTATCTCCCGGGCCTTTCTGTGTGGAGTTTGAAAGTGCTCTCGAACACTCTTAAAATGTGGTCTTGCCTAAGACAAAAGCAAAAATAAGAAAACATTGCTACCGCAGTCTATCCACAGTCACGTGGTACAAGTAGTTCGGTGGCTGTGGATGTTAAGCGGTACTGCAAGTAAACTCACTCCCCAGAGGCATCCAAACTGAGCGCTTAGGGGGGATATCCTTTCTTGGCGCAGCGGTTTGTGATGTCGGCCCTGGTGCGGGCGACCGGGGTTCAACTCCCACTCAGGGCAATCCCTTAACAGGGGTCGAATCGGAATTTGAAACACAACGCAGAGCAATACGAGACCGGCTACATGTGTGTGTGTGTATGTGTGTGTGTGTGTGTGTGTGTGTGTGTGTACGCGGGGTGTATGTGTGTGTGTGTGTGTGCGCGGGGGGCTCAACCGCTGGATCCATCCAGCTATTAGAACATGGTTCAGGAAATATAGGTCAGGGAGGACTATGTGACAATGAGATAACGCCAGACACCCTGAAGACAAGTGGAGATGTACAGAAATGAGTCATCTTTGTCCTCCGTAAAGATCACGGTCCTTTGATGCCTCTGTTCCACCCCATGGGGTCGGTACCGACCCAAAAATTACATCTGGTCATAAATCAATATTTTTCACAGTGTTGCATTTAAGTTGCGATTTTTTTATCAAACGTTTTCAAGTATTAACACCACTAACATGTCACAAAAGCATGTAGAATGTATATTATCATCAATACGTTAGTTTAGCAATAGGTTAAAAGTGCCATTAGATAGTTTTAAGTTTTCGATTTTCTGAAGTCTATTGCAAGACGGAAACGGAAATGGAAATTTTGAACCATGAGAATTGTAGTCTTTTTGCAGAATTTTTCGGAACTACACTTCCTGGCAGATACTGTGGGGTTTCAAAGTTCAGTGTTCTGAATGAATCATATCAATAACTGTTATGATTCGCGATAATAAGCCACAAAAGGTAACGTTTTTGACAAATATTGAAACGCAGTTAGTTTCTCCTCCCTATTGTTAGCATGTAGGAACAATTAGATCTGAAATTAGTTTCAAAACGGTTGTACTGTGGGGAAAATTAAAAAGTACAGTAGATTACAGTAGATTTCATTATCTGTTCTTATGCACGCCTGGTGATACTAAATCCAAATTGAACTCGGGCATTTGAAAGATAATATATGTATATATATATAAATGTGCGAATTGGCTATAATAAGGTAATGTATAAGCATCATATTCTATAATAATATTTCAAATTGCATTGGTCCGGATGGGAGAATTCAGTACTGTATCTACAGAACCTTTGGTTTAATCATCTTCCCTTTATTAATTTCCTTAGATATTTTGTACACTCAAGAGGGTACTGAACGAGATCAGTGGCAGTTTTTTAAGTTTGGTCATTATTATCATGGTGTTATTCACTGTCAAAGATGCAAAGAAAAATCATAATTCATATTCTCCTTTGTTTCATCACAATTTAAGCAAGCCTAGTAATAGACACAATATTTCTGACACTGTGAATACATTGTCCATAGAATATGCAAATAGCCCTTGTAGAAGTGGAGCAATATTCCATTTACCTATATATTTTTGGCGGATTTTCTCCACGTGTGGAACAGGTTAAAACCCTCACAGAGTGTTGAATCTGTCATAATATGAGAAATTATGTGATTTAATATTCTATGCCTTATCTCAACTATTTGTATTTTGCTGCTGTCTATTTTATGCTAATTTCATGCTTATTTTAAGCCAAATTTTATGTCTGCACTTTATGCATTGCTCTTGATCTGCCAATTTTGTGCACATTTTATGCCTATGTCTTCTATACGGCTGTGAAGCTCTTTGAGCTGCAATTCTTGTATGAAAGGTGCCATACAAATAAAGTTTATAATTATTATTATTATTGAAACAGACGTTGGAGTGTTTGCTGCCTCAGTGAGTGGAAGGAGGCCATGTGTTGAATCTGTCTTGGTGTCGCATTCATAGAAATGTGTTTTAATCATCGATCTAAGGATAACGTTCCAAGATGTGGGATAGACAACATATACGTCACAATGTTTCAAGTTTCAAGTTTTGTTTTATTTGTCACATATAAGGTACACGTACATTACAGTGAAATGCTTGGTTCTGTATGAGCCTCCTGAAATTGAGCTTCATACAGTAAAATAAAGTTAACAAATAAAAGTAGGGATGCTCGATATTGGCTTTTTTACCGATACCGATATACCGATATTGTCCAACTCCTAATTTCCGATACCGATATCAACCGATATCAACCGATACCGATATATGCAGGGCCCCTGCATAATTTCAGGTACATATCTCTTGTTGTGGAATTAACACAACATTATGCATACTTTTGACAATAAATAAAATCAGAATTTGTTCTTACTTGCTTGCCTGTGTAAATAAAGGTTATAGAAATGTAAAAAAAAAGAAAAACAAAATTGAAAACTGATACAGATATTTTCCGATATCACATTTTAATGCCGATATCGGCCGATAATATCGGTAGGCCGATAATATCGGACATCCCTAAATAAAAGCCAAACACTATACAAAATATACAAAACTAAATGCAGTGTTGTAGTACTCGAGTCCGAGTCCTGGACACATTTTCAGGACTCGTGACTTGACTTGGACTTGAGCACTGATGACTGGGACTTGGACTCGAGCATTGACTGCTTTCGGACTCGGAAGGTAAAGACTCAGACTCTGACTTGTTAATTGATAAATACAGTTATTTTTTTTTATCCACTTTTTCTCCTTATTTTTCTATTTTTCTCCCATCCCAATTTCGTGTTTCCAATTCTCCCCTCCCCTGTCTTGAAGGTTGCTCGCATATGCCCCCCACTGGTCGGTTGTAGGGAGGACAGAAGCCTTGCATCACGTGTCCCCTCCGCCTGATTGCTTTTACCAAACGGTTCGTGTTTCCGCGTTCCCGTTTTGCGCTCTGATTGGCCACTGACGTTTCTGGTCATGTGACATGTGCGCCCAATCGTGTGACGGCAAGTACTTTGGACGGTTAAGCTTAGGCGCTCTTTCAAAGTTGGTTAAGGTTAGAGTTTGTCTTAGAGCAGGGCGATATCGTGTGACGGCAAGTTCTTTCGCCGGTTAAGCTTAGGCACTCTTTCGAAGTTGGTTAAGGTTAGAGTGTGGATCGTAGGCGTTAGGTAGTTTGCTTCTGGTCGAGGCGGAAATGGGCGCGTCATGCGATTGGGCGCACATGTCACATGACCAGAAACGTGTATGGCCAATCAGAGCGCAAAACGGGAACGCGAAAACACGAACCGTTTGGTAAAAGCATAGGCGCCTGTCACATCTTGTCACCTGCCAGCGCGGACTCTCATTGGCGAGGTGTAACGTGTGGGAGGCTCACACTACCCCCGCCATTTCCTGTCTCTGCTGTGCAGGCGTCCCCCAACCGACCTGTAGGAGTCGCTGTCCACAACGTCCAGATTACCACCCATCGACTTCCAACCGCTGACTCCGCCAATTTAGCCAGTATGACGGCCGGCCCAAGCCGGAGGCAATGCTGACACCCGGATTCGAGACCGGAGTCTCTTGCATTGGTGACGAGCGCAATCTCCACTACGCCACCCAGCCGCCTAATTTTTTTTAAATTTTGTAATCATTTGGCATAAGATATTGGCTAGTGCATTTGTTTGGCTATTGTGTCACAAAGTAAATAAACTCCCATTGAAATGATGACCGCTGTATCATTTTTGTTTAATGTAGATCTTATTTTATGGCCTCAGTTCATCGCAGCGTTTACTTAACACAATCAATCTTTTGTTTACTGGAGACGATAAGGGATTCTACACGTGAGCCAATACCGCAATGTCACCTCACCTCGTGCAGGTGATATCGCTGTCTGATTAACAGCTGCCAGGCTACTGATGCTAAAATAGGGACCGGGACAATGAGGCAGCTGGGTCCTCTGACGTGGGGTCTGTCAGGGGGCGATATGGGTCATGTGAGTGGAGGAAAGGGGGGGGAGAACATGCAAACTCCACACAGAAAGGCCCGGGAGATACCCCATCTGGGTATCTGGCAAGTTAACCTGGCCCCCAAGCGGTAATCGAACCCAGGACCTTCTTGCTGTGAGGCGACAGTGTTAACCACTATACCACCGTGTATTGTTCACTTCACTAACGCTCTCTCACATTGAATTCACATGAATAACACCATGCTAAAAATTACCAGACATGAAGAACTGCCACTGAGCTCGTTCAGCACATTCTTGAGATCACGTGTACAAAAAATCTAAGCAAATTAATAAAGGGAAGATGATTAAACAGATGGTTTTGTAGATACAGTACTGAATTCTTCCATCTGGATACATGCAATTTTAAATATTATTATAGAATATAAGGCCTATAAATTACCTTATTATAGCCAAGTCGCACATCTATGGATCGGGCCAAATCTCTCCTTTCCAATGGCAGAGTTCAATCTGGATTTAGTATCACCAGGCGTGCAGCAAAAACTGTGAATTAAATCAATCAATCAATTAAAAGTACAGTTTTTGACATGCTGGCTTGAGCTGGGTATTGTCGTTTTTCGAAAGCTCAAGGTCTTGTCTCCTCATATGACTACAAACAAAATGGCGGCGCAGATTTCTTTGCATCTATATTCGCCTGTAACCAAATACATTTCCAGAACTAATATTTCACTAATAACACTTTAACCTATTGGTAAACAAACGTATTGCTGAAAATATACACTATGACTGCTGTTTTGACAGGGTTAGGGTCTTTACTCTTTGTATACATGTTTTTTTTTAATCCACTTTTTCTCCTCCATTTTTCAATTTTTTCTCCCATCCCAGTCTTGATTGTTGCTCGCATGTGCCCCCCACTGGCCGGTCGTAGGGAGGATAGAAGCCCATCACATGTCCCCTCTGATACATGTGGAGGCAGCCACTGACCTCATTTTCTTCTTCTAAATTCATGCTATATTATGTTATTATGTTATTTGATACTATCTTGTCTAGCACAGTCTCTGGAGCGTAACAGTAAGAAGCATTTTGTATGAAAGTATTCTGTACTTCTGTATGACAACTATTAAAGAACTTGAACTTGAACTTGAGCCAGTCACATCTTTTCACGTGCCAGCGCGGACTCTCATTGGCGAGGAGTAACTTGTAGGAGGCTCACATTGCCCCCGCCATTTTCCTGTCTTTGCTGTGCAGGCGCCCTGACCGACCTGTAGGAGTCGCTGTTTACAACGTCCAGATTACCACCCATCGACTCCCCTCCCGCTAACTCTGCCAATTGAGTCAGTATGACGGCGGCCCAAGCCGGAGGCAACGCTGACAGCCGGATTCGATACCGGTGTCTCTTGCGTTGGTGACGAGCGCAATGTCCGCTGCGCCACCCAGCCGCCCAACTCTTGGCTACATTTTAAAATAAAACGCAACATTAATTCATACAGTCTGGAGAGATGAATTTATGGCTTGGGTCCGGTACCGGACCCGTCCGGCTTAAGAGGTAGACGTATATTTAAAAAAAAGAAATTCATTCAAACTTTGGTGGACGCTTAACCCTTTCACTGCCACACTACAGAAGGTTAGACGGTAGTGCGATAGTAAAGGGTTAATCTTCTGTAGTGTGGCAGTGAAAGGGTTAACCTTATGTGTATTTTCCCAGTGAAAGGGTTAGCCGTTTGATAGTGTGGCAGTGAAAGGGTTAATAGATTCATGTTGGATATCATACATACATTTTAACTATTTTAGGCTTTGTTTCCATTTCCATTTCCATTTCCATTTAGTCATTTAGCAGCTGACGCTTTTATCCAAAGCGACTTACAAGTTCTGTACGACAAGTCATCAGGAAGGGCACAACTCTATCAGCTGAGTAACAATGTTCATCAAAGTGTTGAGTGCTACAGTGTAGGTTAGTTTATTAGGACAAGTGCATGACAGTAAGGTTAGTTAGGGTTAGATTCATTTTTTTTTTTTTAAATCAGATAATGGTTGAAGAAGTGCGTCTTTAGTCGACGGCGAAAGATTGGACAGGTTTCGGCTGTCCTAACTGGGGTGGGTAGTTCATTCCACCATTGTGGGGCAAGGACTAAGAATAGGCGACTTCTCTTTGATGACCCTCCCGGAGCTTGAATAGGAGTAGGTCTCCCGGTTTCCAGGGGCTTTAACTATCAAAGATTTTGATTTAAGACCAAATCTAGTCAAGTCTATTTTAAGTTTATTTTATGCCTCATTTTACGTCTGCACTTTTTGCATTGCTCTTGATCTGTCAATGTTGTGCTCATTTTATGCCTATGTCTTTTATTTTTTTGCACTTTGAGCTGCAATTCATGTATGAAAGGCCAAGGTGCTATACAAATAAAGTTTATTATTAGTATTATTATTACTGAAATGGTGAGTGGAAGATGGCCGGCGTGCAGGAACACAGGAAGAGAAGCTCTGGCAAGTGGCATTAAACTCTCTGTCTGATGCACGTCCGGCCATTTTGGGTTTCCCCTTTCATCCCCTTATCAATCTGCACCGCGTCGGACACCAACGAAGCAGCCAGGCGCGAGGGCGGAGCGGGACGAGGGCGGAGGCAGCTATAGGTTCACACACCAGGCCTGAGTGCGGCTCCACGTGAGGATATATACACCCCCATCTACCCATATACGGCATTAGCCTTATATATATTCACACTCAGCCTGCGTGGTTCGACCACGCGGCGTGTGTTTGCACAGGACACCGGGCACCGGGGCGCGTCAGAGCGTCGTGTCGCGACCTGTGGACATAGTGCTCCACCCCCAGTTTGCGTTTGGATACGGTTGCCGAGGGTTGCTAGGTATTGAGGCGAGAAGCGTGTATATATCGAGGCGGTTGTTCATGTCGGAGGCACACTGAATGTGGCACATACTGTACAATAATAGGATTATGGTCTGGTCTGGTCTAGAGTATAGGCAAACAACACACACACACACACACACACACACACACACACACACACACACACACACACACACACACACACACACACACACACACACACACACACACACACACACACACACACACACACACACACACACACACACACACACACACACACACACACACACACACACACACACACACACACACACACACACACACTCCCGGTAGGAGCGGGAATCGAACCGAGAACCTCCGGATTACCAGACGACTGCTCTGCCTCCTGAGCCACTGTCGTCCCAGTGTGCCGGGTGCCAGTGTATGGCAGCCATTGAGCCTGCATAACAGTGGTGGTGAAGGAGGCAATTTAGAGTCCATAGGCGCAGATTCCATGGGTGCTTCCAGGCTCGATCACCCACGGAGAAGGCTGAGCACCCACGGGAAAAAACGTGTACAGTCGGGGACAAATTTACATTGATTTGATAGCAAACTACACCCAGCATATGTTGCCAAACAAGTAGAACAACATCACAAAACAAACTGGTCAGACTACTGCTTGACCTTACTCCTAAAAACCCACCTCAACCTACCCACCTTCAAAACCGCTCTAAAAGAGCACCTACGAGAGGCCGCAATTTGAAACTGGCCCCTGTAAATGTCCTAACGCAACCCCCTCCAATGTACAATAAATGTCCTATTAAACCCAATAAAACACGAGACCCTCTTCTTGGGACCAAGTAAGGTTTCGTCGATAATCCAATGTACAGTTACCCCCGCCCCCCCCCCCCCCCGCACCCCACCTACCCAACCCCCCCTCCACCTCCACCCCACAGCCAACCTCCTACCTATAACCTCATCCAATGTACAGTTTCTTCGTCAAATGTATACTATCTTTTTTAGACTCTTCTTGTATCAAAAACAGTACTGTATTTGTAAATCTGGTATGTCATAAATGTATAGATGTAGCAGTACTGTATGATGTATGTCATATGTTATGATGAATTGAAAATTGGGGACCCTGATGTAAACAAGACGAAAGTCTTTCTCTGGTCTGCATCCCCTTAACAATTGTGTGTATTATTGTACCCATTCTGCAATCTGTTAATAAAGTTTTCAATCAATCAATCAATCAATCAATCAAAGCAGCGTGGTCATAGATATAGATATCTATGAGCGTGGTACCCAACCAGCTGATCGTCGATGACGCACATTGTATGCGCCATTCAACAACAACGAACGCAATGGCGGTGCCTCCGACAAAGCAAGGAAGGAGACCGAGGAGGAGGACTGCTCTCTGTTGCCGTTGGTTCACGACATTATAAAATGGTAAGAGACACTTGCATATACGTGCACGTCGTGTGTTCATTTAGAGTCGCACCGTGACTTTGTTGTCGATCATAAACCCATTGTTTTTTCACTCAACAGCGTGACAACAACAACTCGCCTAGCTCGAGGCTAACGTTAGCTTGATTGATTGATGATTGGAAAGTTTATTAACAGATTGCAAATGGGTACAGTACAGTACATCTCAATACATACAATTGTTAAGGGGATGCAGACCAGAGAAAGACTTTCGTCTTGTTTCCACCAGGGTCCCCCATTTCAATTCATCATAACATATATGACATACATGACATACAGATAGACAGTACTGCTACATCTATACATTTATGACATATCAGATTTGCAAATACAGTACTGTTTGTGATACAAAAGTGTCCAGAAAAGGAGTGTATATACATTTGGCGTAGAAACTGTACATTGGAGGAGGTTGGTGGGGTGGGGTTGGGTGGGTTGGGTGAGGCTGTACATTGGAGGTGGGGGGGGGGGGGGGGGGGGGGGGGGTTGGGTAGGGACACACACACATTTTACACTGTACATTGGAATGTTGACAAAGCCTTACTTGGTCATTTACTGTACAACTAGGTTAGGACATTTGTAGGGCCAGTTTCGAATTGCAGTCTCACGTAGTGTTTTTTGAGAGTGTTTTTGAAGGTGGGTAGTGATTCACATCCTTTACAGCTTTAGGCAGGGCGTTCCACATGATGTGGCATAATTGCGAAACGTGTTTAGTCCTTGTTTGAGCCGAATCTGGGTTTTACATGATTTGTGGAGCTCCCTCTGGTGTGTGATCGTGGTATTCACTGACCTTTGGGAAGTATTTTGACATGTACATGGGTACCTTGGTCGCGTAGTGTATCTTGTAGACCAGGCCATTGCAAGTTGCTGTACTCTGTAGCTTTGCTACCATAACATACAACTCACTGACTGAAAGAATGAATGAAACTTTATTAACAGATTGCAGAATGGGCAATACTCACAATTGTTAAGGGGATGCAGACCAGAGAAAGACTTCCGTCTTGTTTACATCAGGGTCCCCATTTTCAATTCATAGTGACATTTATGACATACACAACATACATGACTGATTGATTGATAAAGTGTATTAACAGATTGCAGAATGGGTACAGTTACAGTACAGTACAGCTCAATGCATACAATTGTTAAGGGGATGCAGACCAGAGAAAGACTTTCGTCTTGTTTACATCAGGGTCCCCCATTTTCAATTCATCATATGACACACACGACATACAGATGGATAAACAGTACTGCTACATCTATACATTTATGACATACCAGATTTGCAAATACAGTACTGTTTGTGATACAAAAAAATCCAGAAAAAGAGTGTATATACATTTGACATAGAAACTGTACATTGGAGGAGGTTGGGTAGGTGGGGTGGGGTTGGGTGGGGCTGTACATTGGTGAGGTGGGGTGGGTGGGGGGGGGGGACACTGTACACTGTACATTGGAATGACATCATGACATTTATGGCATAGGGACATACAGGTATATAGTACTGTTACATTTGTGACATGATATGCAAATATACAGTACTGTTACCCATAGATCCTAACGGAGAGATAGATCCTATGCTAATCTATATAATCTAAAAATGCTAACAATGCTAAATATATGCTCTGATGAAGTAAGTATACAGTATACACATAAGCATACTTCATAGGTTATATATTGGATGCAGATGCCAGGTAACCTGGTCGGAAATGTAAAAAAAAAATAAATGACGTGGCGCGTGTGTGTGTGTTCCTTCCCCCCCCCCCCCCCCCGTCGTGTCTCTAGCATGGACAAAGACAGCCAGGATGTCCACCAGGAGTTGGCCAAGCTGAAGGTGAGGATCCAGGAGGCGCGGGAGCAGATCTCCACCATGCCGGGGGTGGAGAGCAGCCCGGCGGAGCAGCTGCTGCAGCTGGACACGCTGCGCGAGCAGGTCCGCACCAAGAACCAGCTGCTGCAGAAATACAAGAGCCTCTGCATGTTCGACGTGCCCAAGGCGTCGTGAGCCCGGCGGACTTAGAGGGCAACCATTTAGCTATTTCTTTCTTTCAATGTTTACACTATTCCTGTGAGTCTCTATGGAACCGTAGTAACACACTGCACCAGAGTCCATGCAGTGTTTATTATTAAGGGTTTGGATATCCCTCACAGTGTTTATTATTACCCCTTTCACTGCCACACGACAGAAGGTTAGCCCTTTACTATCACACAACCGACGGCGATGCTCCATCATTAGCATCATTAGCTCCGCAGATGCGGAGCTAATGATGCTAATGATGGAGCATCGCCGTCGGTTGTGTGATAGTAAAGGGCTAACCTTCTGTATTGTCACAGTGAAAGGGTTAACCGGCTGCCATGTGGCAGTGAAAGGGTTAAGAGTCGGATAGCCCCCTAACAGTTCTCAAGTTCACCAGCCGTTAGCTCTCCAGCAATTGGCAGCAGTCTGTGCCCAAGGTTGTGGAGCCTGGTGGCTCCTGGCATGAAGGACTGACCGGGGCGGGGGGGGCATAAGTCTATGGCTGAACAGCGCTTCAGTCAGCGGCCTTGTACTGTTACAATATTATTTATGCTTTGTTATGACAATGTAAATATGTTTTATAGCAACAATTACTCAACAATAGCAATTATCTGTTCCACGTCCCCTTGGTTTTTTTTTTATAATAAAATAATTATTGATTAATATCTGATTGAATTCCTTTTCCTTACTAATTCTGTCACCTTCACCCGTGTTGGCTTTGCATTCAATCTGTTTTAGTGTACTGCAGGCGTTCCATCTGTTTAAGTGTGCTGCAGGCGTTCCATCTGTTTTAGTGTGCTGCAGGCGTTCCATCTGTTTTAGTGTGCTGCAGGCGTTCCATCTGTTTTAGTGTACTGCAGGCGTTCCATCTGTTTTAGTGTACTGCAGGCGTTCCATCTGTTTTAGTGTGCTGCAGGCGTTCCATCTGTTTTAGTGTGCTGCAGGCGTTCCATCTGTTTTAGTGTGCTGCAGGCGTTCCATCTGTTTTAGTGTGCTGCAGGCGTTCCATCTGTTTTAGTGTACTGCAGGCGTTCCATCTGTTTTAGTGTACTGCAGGCCTGCGTTCCATCTGTTTTAGTGTACTGCAGGCGTTCCATCTGTTTTAGTGTACTGCAGGCGTTCCATCTGTTTTAGTGTACTGCAGGCGTTCCATCTGTTTTAGTGTACTGCAGGCGTTCCATCTGTTTTAGTGTACTGCAGGCGTTCCATCTGTTTTAGTGTACTGCAGGCGTTCATCTGTTTTAGTGTGCTGCAGGCGTTCCATCTGTTTTAGTGTACTGCAGGCGTTACAGCTGTTTAAGTGTACTGCAGGCGTTACAGCTGTTTTAGTTTACTGCAGGCGTTACAGCTGTTTTAGTGTACTGCAGGCGTTCCATCTGTTTTAGTGTACTGCAGGCGTTACAGCTGTTTAAGTGTACTGCAGGCGTTCCATCTGTTTTAGTGTACTGCAGGCGTTCCATCTGTTTTAGTGTACTGCAGGCGTTCCATCTGTTTTAGTGTGCTGCAGGCGTTCCATCTGTTTTGGTGTGCTGCAGCCGTTCATCTGTTTTAGTGTACTGCAGGCGTTCATCTGTTTTAGTGTACTGCAGCCGTTCCATCTGTTTTAGTGTACTGCAGGCGTTACAGCTGTTTTAGTGTGCTGCAGGCGTTCCATCTGTTTTAGTGTACTGCAGCCGTTCATCTGTTTAAGTGTACTGCAGGCGTTCCATCTGTTTTAGTGTACTGCAGCCGTTCCATCTGTTTTAGTGTACTGCAGGCGTTCATCTGTTTTAGTGTACTGCAGCCGTTCCATCTGTTTTAGTGTACTGCAGGCGTTCCATCTGTTTTAGTGTACTGCAGGCGTTACAGCTGTTTTAGTGTACTGCAGGCGTTCCATCTGTTTTAGTGTACTGCAGGCGTTACATCTGTTTTAGTGTGCTGCAGGCGTTACAGCTGTTTAAGTGTGCTGCAGGCATTCCACCTTTCTAGCATACATTCAGGGGGCGACAGTGGCTTGGGAGGTAAAGCAGTCGTCCGGTAATCTGGAGGTTCCCGGGCAGCGTGTCAAAGTGTCCTTGAGCAAGACACTTACCCCCTTAATTGCTCCTGATGAGCAGGTTGGCATCTTGCACATCTTGTGTGAGTGAATGGGTCAATTGTAAAGCGCTTTGGATAAAAGCGCTATATAAATGCAGCCATTTATTTACCATTTAGACTAGTATACTAGTCAAAAGCAATAATGTATAATTAAATTACAAAAAATGTACCCTCTTATTTTTTACTATAATAACCCCGATACTATGCTACTATTCTTTTACTACCTATCATGCTAATATGTCTATACTACTATGCACTCAAGTTTGACCCTTTGATGAAAAATGCCAGTGACCCTTAGCTGCCAGTGTTGTACCCATCCTGCTGACTTGTTCACAATTTGTAAGTCACTTTGGATACAAGCGTCAGCTACATTATACTATGGTTACTATGACCACACAAATCCACTGTTTATAAAGGATCATGTTATGAAATTGAATGATTTGGTTTATTATAAAATAATGCAAATATTGTACAGAGCTAAAGCAAAGTGACTCCCAGACGGTGTGCAAAGGTTTTTTTCAATACATGAAAGAACATATGATTTGAGACGTTTGTAAATATATACTGTTCAAAAAGCTAAGAAAGGGATTAAAATGAGATTTATTTATTGTTGGGGTTAACTTGGAACAATGCTGATATCATTTGCTTTTGTTTCTAAAAAAAAAAAAGTTTGTATAGCTATTTTTGAAGGTTACAAATGTGATCATTCTTATTTTGTTATAAATTGTTTCCTGTTTTGGAGTCAGCCTTTTCAGTCACTGCCAAAATCAAAGACCTATTGTGCATTATTGTATTGTGCATGATGGGTAAAACTACTACTACATGAGTAAATTGCATAGTAGTTAGTTGTATTATACACCCTGAACACTGTGCATTGCTGTCAATAACTTTGATAAGTGAAACTAAATTAATACTTGACAAAACTAGGTTAATCAAATTATTCTATTTGACATGTATTTGTTCTGAGTGAGTAATAAGGTTGGATGTTGAATTGTTTGTTTCTTGTCCACCAGGGGGGGGCGCTGCTGTTGAACAGGGATAGGGGTTGCATGTGTACAGTTGTACGATACCAGTGGATGAATGGATAATTAATAATTAATTAACATGGAGGTCCGATGTAAAACTATTAAAAAAAAAAAGTTAATACATTTAAATTATATTAACTTAAAATGTCAGCAAAGTGAGGAACATCTGATGAAAATTAAACGTTTTCAAAGTCATTGTTAAAACTAACGGTATATCATTAAGTACTCATAGTACTTAACAAATGTAAGTACTCATACTTGAAAAATTGGAATCGGGACATAAATGAATGTAAATGTCACTATGAATTGAAAATGGGGGACCCTGATGTAAACAAGACAAACGTATTTCTCTACATTCCCTTAACAATTGTGTGTATTGAGCCGTACTGTATTGTACCCATTCTGCAATCTGTTAAATAAAGTTTTCATTCATTCATAGAGGCTGTTTTATTCGTGAGGACAGCAGAAGGAAGGATGACAACGAAATCGGTTTATATATATATATATTTTATTTCTTCATGTTGTTTTTATGCAAAAGTAAACGTTGCCATAATAAATATACATTCAGAATAAATTTTGTTCATAATGCAACAAACATTCAAGTTCCATTCCGATAAAAAAAAAAAAGATAGCAAAAATGTAAACGTGTTTTTTTTCTGCAAGTATACAAGCGTCCACTTGATCAGCTGTACAGTGTCAGTAGAGAGGCAGGTTGTTGGGTTCAGAAGAACATCTGAATCGTGAACTTTGAGGCACTCAATAGTCTGTGCGCCCCATGCCGTTTGGAACGCACACAGCCCCACTGTGCACACACCCGGCCCGGCCCAGGGCCTTTTAGTAAGAGTTTTTAAAGAGTCTTTGCATGATGTCTCCTGCAAAAGAAGACAAGTCCTCCTCAGCATATCACACAGCCCTTCGCATGGCTGCCCCCGATGGCCTTCTCCTTGATGTACATCAAGTCACTGTGCACGCTCGGCCTCCGCGCGAAAGGCGCCACAATCCCATAGGCGTCCCCGTCTTTGAACCGCTTGTTCCTGAACGACTTCCTGTGCAGCACCTCGCGGTACTGCAGGGACACCTTGCGGTGGCGGTCGGGACTCATCTCGTTGGGCAGCTTGGCCATGGTGAAGAGAGTCTGGAACATCTGGTCCACGTTGGTGTTCCTCTTGGCTGAGATCTCGAAATAGGCGCACCGCTGCTGCTGCTGCCCGTCGTCCCCGGCCGCGACCAGCCGCTGGATCTCGTCCTCCCGCACCTCGCGACACAGGTCCCGCACGTCGCACTTGTTGCCGCAGATGACGAGCGGCACGTCGACGTTCTCCTTGGTTTTGTTCTTCAAGCAGGACTTGGTCTCGTAGATCTGGCGCTTCAGCCGCTGCACCTCCTGGAACGAGTCCCTGTTGTCCAGACTGAAGACCAGGATGAACACGTCGCCTGTGGAGGAGGAGAAGAGAAGACAGGGTCAACGTTTTTGTTTTATTTGTCACATATTATAGGTATATGCAAATCTGGTATGTCATAAATGTATAGATGTAGCAGTACTGTCTATATCTGTATGTCGTGTGTGTCAGATATATGTTATGATGAATTGAAAATGGCCCCTGATGTAAACAAGAAGAAAGTCTTTCTTTGGTCTGCATCCCCTTAACAATTGTGTGTATTGAGCCGTACTGTATTGTACCCATTCTGCAATCTGTTAATAAAGTTTGAATGAATGGAAACTTTATTAACAGATTGCAGAATGGGTACAATACAGTAAATATCCTAACCCAACCCCCTCCAATGTACAGTCATTTACCTAGTATGGTTTTGTCAATAGTTCAATGTACAATTGTGTTTGTTTGTACAGTGTCTCCTCCCCCCCCCCTCAATGTACAGTGTTACTTGTTTATACAGTGTGCCCCCCGCCCCCCCCCAACCACCTCCAATGTAAATTACCCAGTATGGTTGTCAATATCCCAATGTACCCAACCCCCCCCACCCAACCTCCTCCAATGTACAGTTTCTACGTCAAATGTATATACTCCCTTTTCTTGACTCCTTCTGTATCACAAACAGTACTGTATTTGCAAATCTGGTATGTCATAAATGTATAGATGTAGCAGTACTGACTATCTGTATGTCATGTATGTCATATATGTCTATATGAATTGAAAATGGGGGACCCTGATGGAAACAAGACAAACGTCTTTCTCAGGTCTGCATCCCCTTAACAATTGTATGTATTGAGCCGTACTGTATTGTACCCATTCTGCAATCTGTTAAATAAAGTTTTCATTCATTCATTCATTCACGGCTCAATACACACAATTGTTAAGGGGATGCAGACCAGAGAAAGACTTTCGTCTTGTTTACATCAGGGTCCCCATTTACATGACAGTGAAATGATTGGTTCAACTTCTGTATGAGCCCCCTAAGATTGTGCTTCATACAGTAATAAAGTAAAAAGAATAAAAGCCAAACACTATACCAGAATATACAAAACTAAAGTACAAAGTGAAGTACAAAATGCAGCTTTTTCTAATGCTCAAAATGAGGTATAGGGGATGTAGTCGTGCAACTCTTTTTTAGTAATAAAAAAACGCATTCGCTTTTGCACAAAGTCAATTTGCGAGCACACATATATAAAATACAAGTTCTGCAGAATAATGCACAACCATTTTTTGCACAATTTAAAAACACTCACCAGTGAGAATAGAGAGCCTCCTCATGGCCGGGAAGGGGTGATTCCCAGACGTGTCCAAGATGTCCAGCTGGTACACTCCTCCCCTGATGCTGTAGAATTTACGGTGAAAGTCCTCGATCGTCGGCGTGTACTGATCGTCGAACCTCTCGTTCAGGAACCGAGAGATGATGGCTGTCTTTCCAACTTTGGTCGAGCCCAGAATCACCATCCTGTGGCAGTTCTTGGCCGGGATATCCAACTCGTTCTCCGAGGGCGACATCTTCTTGATCAAAGTTATTGCAGCAGTTGCACCCAAATGGTATAGCTCGCGGTGCAATAAGCTGTGTAGTGTATATATATATATGCCCTTCTGAGTTGTTGTGGAGCGGGTAAGCGCTGATGCTTTTGGGGGTTGAGAGGAGAGCGCTGCGTATTTATGGACCACAGCGTGGCCGCGCCCCCTGGCGCGTCAGAGCGATACGCACCGGCTCGGGGAGCCAGTCGATACGCGGAGCTGAAACTGCTGTGTCTTTTCATTTTTGGGGAGAGGAGAGAGAGATAGAGGGAGAGAGAGAGAAGATAGAGAGAGAGAGAGAGAGAGAGAGAGAGAGAGAGAGAGAGAGAGAGAGAGAGAGAGAGAGAGAGAGAGAGAGAGAGAGAGAGAGAGAGAGAGAGAGAGAGAGAGGGAGAGGGAGAGGGGGGGGGATAGAGAGAGATAGAGAGGGGGGGAGAGAGAGAGAGAGAGAGGTGAGAGAGAGAGGAGAGCAAAGGAGAGGGAGAGATGGGAGAGAGGAGAGAGAGAGAGAGAGCGAGAGAGTGAGAGAGAGGAGAGATGGGAGAGGTGAGAGAGGAGAGCAAAGGAGAGGGAGATAGCGGAGAGATGGGAGAGAGGAGAGAGATAGAGGGAGAGAGAGAGGAACGAGGAGAGATGGGAAAGAGGAGAGAGATAGGAGAGGGAGAGAGAGGAGATAGAGGAGAGAGATAAGGAGAGGGAGAGAGAGGAGAGAGCGGAGAGATGGAGAGAGGAGCGAGATGGGAGAGAGATAAGGAGGAAGGAGAGAGAGGAGAGAGAGGAGATAGAGGAGAGAGTGAGAGAGGAGAGGTCAGAGAGGAGAGAGCGGAGAGAGATGGGAGAGAGGAGCGCGATGGGAGAGAGGAGAGAGATAGAGGGAGAGAGATAGGAGAGGGAGAGAGAGGAGAGAGAGGAGATAGAGGGAGAGAGAGAGAGAGGAGAGAGATAGAGGGAGAGAGGAAAGAGGAGAGGCAATAATGATGTTTCCAAGTAGTAGTTCTGGCACTTCTGCTATCTTTTCGATTTCGACATGAAGGACTAGCGCGCATGTTCCAAGTTATTCTTGCCTTTGATGGCTAACGTCAGTCCGTCCGCGCTTGCAGAGCAGAAGGGGAAATCATGAGGTTGTTTTCAGATATGATGAACCAGAAGGGTTTTTTAAAAGTTAAACGATGCGTCGCGCATAATGCATACACTGTAAGAAAAGAAAAAGCTGCAAGAAAACGGTAAATGTCTGGCATCAATGGTTGCCAAATACTTACTGTCAAATTACAGTAAAATCAAATACATTTACAGATTATGTATTTGTATGGCATTTACACTTACTGTAAAGTAGAAAACAAAAGTAACCTGTAAAATAATACAGTGAATTTCACGT
>NC_140178.1:11826265-11831265 GCF_963971535.1 Notolepis coatsorum
AGATAGAGGGAGAGAGGAAAGAGGAGAGAGAGGAGAGAGGAGAGAGGAAGGCAATAATGATGTTTCCAAGTAGTGTTCTGGCACTTCTGCTATCTTTTCGATTTCGACATGAAGTTATTCTTGCCTTTGATGGCTAACGTCAGTCCGTCCGCGTTTGCAGAGCGGAAGGGGAAATCATGAGGTTGTTTTCAGACATGATGAACCAGAAGGGGTTTTTTAAAAGTTAAACGATTGCTTCGCGCACAATGCATACACTGTAAGAAAAAAAGGCTGCAAGGAAAACGGTAAATGTCTGGCATCAATGGTTGCCAAATACTTACTGTCAAATTACAGTAAAATCAAATACACAGATTATGTATTTTTATGGCATTTACAAGTAGAAAAACAAACGTAATCTGTAAAATAATACAGTGAATTTCCCGTGAAAAAAACATTTATTTTTTACAGTGTAGGTTACTTGGAAGCTTATTCTACAGGGAGGGGGGAGGGGTAACATACACTCGCTAAAAACCTGGATTAATTGTCCTAGCAGCACCCTAATATCTCCACATTCAGGCTGAGTAAAAAATAAAAAAATAAAAAATATGAAACATGACTAACGAGAAGAAGGGGGAAAAAACATTCCCAAAGACGGCATGTCATCCGTTGATTCTGTGACCCACCCTGTCACTGTCACGTTGCCTTACTGGCTGCTATGAAACCGTCAACACGACTATAGGGAAACGGACCACATCATAGGGCTATATCTGAACCGCTCAGACATTAGCCGACTCACTTTTCACCGGAGAATAGTTGTTGTCAGTGTGCGAATTTAAGAGAGAGAGATCCAACTCCAAGAGATTATTGATTGATTGAAAACGTTATTAACAGATTGCAGAATCGGTACAATATACAGTACGGCTCAATACAAACAATTGTTAAGAGGATGCAGACCAGAAAAATACTTTTGTCTTGTTTACATCAGGGTCCCCCATTTTCAATTCATCAAGACATTTATGACATACAGGACATACAGATATACAGTACTGTTTCGTCAAGAACATTTATAACATACAAGACATATACACAATATACAGTACTGTTTAAGAGAAAAGTGATCCTAAAAGAAAAAATATATACATTCTTAGGGGAAGAAACTGTACATTGGAGGGGGTTGGATGGGTGGGTGGGTGGGGGGGGGGGGGGGGTTGGACATTTACTGGGGCCAGTTTCTAATTGCATTTCTAATATATAATGGTCACAATGAGACCGATACCAGTGCCTCCAGTCAAGTTCAAGTTCAAGTTTCTTTATTAGTTGTCATACAGAAGTACAGAATACTTTTATACAAAATGATGTGCTAGGCAAAAATAGACAAGTATAAAATAAGTATAGCAAGTATAAAATAGAAGTCAAGTACGTACACAAAAATGTTCAGTATACATATATACAATGCTCAATGTAGAGTAGCAGTAACTGAGTTACCATACAATATACTATACAGTGCAAAGCAGAAGTGGGATGAGGTACAATTTAGGTACAATTTACAGTAAGGTGTAATGAGGTATGGGTTGTAGTGCAAATTCTTTACCAATAAATATAAAGTGTGCTTAGGTGTTCTAAAGTGGTTAAAGTGGGTGCTGCAGTAAGTTGTATGTTTAAAGTGAGTGTGTGCGTGTGGATGTGTGTGCTGTGAGTGCATTTGATGGTTGTTACATAGTGTTATTGTTCGTTGAGCATCCTGATGGCCTGGGGATAGAAGCTTCTTCTGAGTCTCTCTGTGCTTGCCATGAGACTCCGGTATCGCTTGCCTGACCGCAGCAGTTCAAAGAGGCTGTTGTTTGGGTGGTCACATACCAATCCTATTCACATTGACTACCTTGTTTGTTTGTGTGTGTGTGTGTGTGTGTGTGTGTGTGTGTGTGTGTGTGTGTGTGTGTGTGTGTGTGTGTGTGTGTGTGTGTGTGTGTGTGTGTGTGTGTGTGTGTGTGTGTGTGTGTGTGTGTGTGTGTGTGTGTGTGTGTGTGTGTGTGTGTGTGTGTGTGTGTGTGTGTGTGTGTGCTTGAGATTCTCCCCTCTGTTGCAGAGTTTAAAACCCTGATCTCTAACCTTTGACTGTAAATTAGGAAATCTCAGTTGCCCTTTGAGTTGAAATAAAGCTTTGAAATGTGTATGTAAACATGTATTTGTGTGTAAGTGTGTACTGCATGTGTGTGTAAGTGTGCATGTGTTGTACATGTGTGTGTTTGTGTAAGTGTGCATGTGTACAGTACATGCGTGTCTCTAGGCACTCCAGAGATATAGACAGAGAGAGAGAGAGGGGAGGGAGAGGAGAGGGAGAGAGAGAGAAAGAGAGAGAGGCAACAATGATGTTTCCAAGTAGTTCCTTGCAGTTCTGTTATTTTCGATTTCAACATGTTTAAGGACAATAGTAGCATGTTTGTCCAAAATTATTCTTACCTTTGATGTTAATGGTAAATCGTGCATTTATATTGAGCTTTTATCCAAAGCGCTTTACAATTCTGTTCCTCACATTCACCCATTCACTCACACATTCACACATCAAAGCAGAGTTTCAGAGTTTCAGTTTCACCTGAAATGTTATGCACTTGTCGTAATATACTAACCTACAGTGTAGCACTCAACACGTTGATGAACATCGTTACTGATAGATAGCTGATAGATTTGTTGTGCCCTTCCTGCTGACTTGTCGTACAAAACTTGTACGTCGCTTTGGATAAAAGTGTCAGCTAAATGACATGGCTAAATGTAAATGTATAGCCTGTATGCCTTAGTGACGGGTTGAAGTTGTATACTTCTCAGGGGAGATTTAAAAAAGCCTTAATAAAGGATGAAATAATTCAGGAGTACAGTTGAGTAAAAAACATCAAACATTTGTTTTTTTCTTTCAAAAAATTTATATCTTGCAGCATATTTTAAGTTTTTCTTTCTTATATAAAAATATATTTAGTTTTTAAGAATTTGTAAAGGATAGGCAAAAATAAGCACGTGCTTCTTCAGCCTATTCCTTTTTTTCGGTCGTTGATTTTGGATTTTGTGTGTGAGCTTGCCTTGAATATGTACATTTGTGATTTCTTTTTCTTTTTTCTTTTCCTTTTGTAAGTCCACACGGGTGTGTTTGATTTGTCTGTAAACGAGACCGAAAAATAAACTTCATTCATTCATTTATTCATATCAATCACCATGTAAATCCATGAAATAAACCCACAATTTACTAAAATGCCAGATTTATTTTTATTTTATAATAATAACAGACAAACAATATGGTACAAATCATCCATTTCCAAAAGCACAGGGGGAACGCCTGTTGTTGACTTGTGGCTGACTGACCTTTTCCAGAGGAAGGTCAGGTCTGCTGAACAAGTGGGACCAGGATGACACCCACTAGTCTCTACCCAACAACAGATACAGTCCCAGACCTATAGATGTGATTATAACTGTCTGATTCTGTCTCCTCTTTCTTTCTCTCTCTCCCATATTTCTCTCTTCTCTCTCTCTCTCTCTCTCTCTCTCTCTCTCTCTCTCTCTCTCTCTCTCTCTCTCTCTCTCTCTCTCTCTCTCTCTCTCTCTCTCTCCCTCCTCTCTAGACTGCCGCCGCGCGTGGACAGTCTCTCTCTCTACTCGACTTGCGCCGTGCTCGTAATAGTATCTCTCTCATTGCGCTGTGACCGCTGTCTGCAACTGTTTACGTTTGTGAGTGCTATAGTCCAATAGATGAACGACTTGGCGACCGTATGTCCTTTGTTTACAAATTAGATCCGCACCAAAAAGGGTAGTGTGAACGCAGACCAAAATCAAACAATGTATAATTTTCACATTTGGTCCACCAGAAAGTCCGGACTATCCGCAGACTTTCAGGTGTGAACACGCCTCTCTTTCTCTCTCTCTCTCTCTTTCTCTTGCTCTCTCTCTCTCTCTCTCTCTCTCTCTCTCTCTCTCTCGCTCTCTCTCTCTCTCTCTCTCTCTCTCTCTCTCTCTTTCTCTTTCTTTTTCTCTGTGTCTTTCTTTCCCCCTCTCTTTCTCTCTCTCTCTCCCCTCTCTCTCTCTTTGTTGGTGTGTGAATGTGTGAGTGAATGTGTAAAATGTGAGCAACAAATTGTAAAGCACTTTAGATAAAAGCTGATATATAAATGCACCATTTACCATGTATAAACTGAAGGTTATTTGAAGGATGTTATTAGGTAATAATATTAGACGTTATGAAGAAAATACTCCACCCAATAATAATAATAATAGATAGAAATGATAATAATTATGTTTGTGCAGTACAGACATCAAGTTTTACTCAAAACCTAATAGTCCTGAGATACACGTATTATATCAATGTACGGCCATATGAATATTTGTGAGGTCTTATGATAGTCGACTTACTTCAATGACTTCTCAACACTAATGGCCCTCTGGAGTTCTCTTTGGGAGGCATTCAGGAATTACAACCAGGATCAGAATCACTTTATTTGCCAATGAATCCAGTCCAACAGTCCACATCTAACAGGACAGCATACACAGGGTACAGGACAGAGGACATCTCACACAATGCAAGGAGGACAGCACACAGAGGGACATTAGACTATACAACCAACATACAACATGTAGCACTAGCATACAACACATAAGCTATGTTCGCACACACAAATAATTAGTTGTACTTAAAAATTGGACTTAAATTATACGGTATATACATATATCTGCATCTGTCATTCTGTCTACATTTGCACTCTGGTTGGATGCCAAACTTCCTTTCGTTGTATCGTAGGCTACTTGTGCTGCATGATGACAATACATTTGAATCTAATGTAATGTAATGTAATGTAATGTAATGTAATCTAATATAATCTAATCTAAATGTATAGTCCTTGTGGCCCCTGTGAGTTCACGTGTTCAGTCAGGAGGAGTCCTTGTTTTGGTGTGTATGGCCTTCCAATCGCCTGTCATTTTGAGAGGAGGTGATGACCAGGGTGACCGAGAGGGAGGGGGGCTCCGAGGTGACATTACGGGCC
>NC_140178.1:11836265-11891265 GCF_963971535.1 Notolepis coatsorum
TTGATACAAAGACGACAGATAAGCTTTGTTTCTCTGTCCTATATTTCACCTTGTCTTTCTTTTTGTGTGTGTGTGTGTTTAAGTTTAAGTTTAAGTTTATTTGGATCCCCATTAGCCACAGCAGTGCCAGGGATATTCTTCCTGGGGTCCATAACACGTAAAATACAGTTACAGACTTATACACTCACAACATTCACATGTCATACAGACAATTAAAACAACAATACAAACTCCTAATCAAATTCATAATACAATACAACAAGATATACGCCTAATGAATTCATAATACAATACAATAATTCCTACTCATAATTAATTCACAATACAATACAGCATAATATACTATTTAGCTTTTACATACATTATCTATGTTCATATCAGCCAATTATACAATCTTTTAATAATATATCCCTATCAGACACATACCTTTTCATCTACGTATATACCTATCTCTTTATCAGACACATACATTTTCATTTACATACACACTATCTATTAGGGAATGTCAATTTCTTTGGTTGAAAATTTTGTTTTACCACGATTTTGAAACGATTTCTCCTCCTTAACATGTCTGGGAAGAGAGTTCCATTCCTGCATACCACGGAACATGACAGTTCGCTTCATTGCATTCTTTTGGAAGTGTTCTTTTGGAAGTGTAAAACCTTGTGCAGAAGCATGTCTGGTGGAATGGTTGTCTGTCAAGACTTATAGATAAATTGTTATATAAAATTGAGGGGATTTTTGTAACAAGAATATTCCTAGTGAATACAAGGAGTGAGCAGAGTAACTTATGTTTGACAAGTAACCAAGTTAAACAACTGTGCATTGCTGCAACATTAGTTTTGTACTCACAGCAAAGCGCTATACGTGCTGCTTTGTTTTGTACCATTTGCAATTTTTTCTGTTTATTCGTCGTTACATTTGACCATACTGCAGGACAATAGTCAAGATTTGACTAAACCAGAGCTTGAATTACCTGTTTGATAGAATTTAGTGGTAACAAATGAGCACATCTTTTAACAACAGAAATCCCTCTTCCCATTTTCACTACTATATTGTTTATGGTGTGACCATGACAATTTACTGTCTAATGTTACTCCTAGGAGTTTAGTCTCCTGGACTTGAGCCTTAAGGTTTTCTTTATCATAAATCGATCAATAGAGACCGTATTAGATCCCAAATTATCATATCATGGGGTATCATTGGAAAGCCACACTCATTGGCTACAACCCTGTGCAAAGATTTTCGAGATCGCCAAATGATTGCCGGAGCTAGAGCCCCGGGAGTCGGGGGTGGTAATGTGTACTTTTGCGTACTTTGGGGCACGCCTCACATATCGGCATGTAACTCGAGAACCGGTGAACGGATTTTGTCACCTGAAAGGGCAATCGACAGGCAACAAATAGGGCTTTAATCTATATCGATCTATATATTGTATTAAAAAAAATGCACACCCGAGCCACTAGAGGTCGGCAAAGAATCGTCCACATGTGGGCCCTTGGATGTTAAGAGGTCAATGTTTTTAAAAAAAAAATTTTGTAGCCAAGCGCAAAGATAGGTGTCAAACTCATGGCCCGTGGGCCAAATGTGGCCCGCCACGTCATTTGATGTGGCCCCCAAGAGCTCTGGTTAAAAAAAAAATATATATAATTTTTTTTCTTTTTTCTTTTAAACATTAATCTTGGGTTAAAAAATAGCGGCGTTAAAAGAATTGTGTGTTAATGCGTTAATAAAGCTTTAACTTTGACAGCCTTAGTTATTACACATTCTTACACATACATGTATGTTGAACATCTGAGGTATTGATGAAGTAACAAAGGAAAAAAGCCAAAAGCACTTACTCCTCAGACATTCTTTGACAATTTTAGAGCCCAAAATACAAAAAAGATCCAGGCGGAATAGGTAACAAAGGGTTGAAGAAATATTGTCTGAACTGTCAGATGCAAACTGGCTGTGTGACATAACCAAGCATCTCGCTCAATTGAATAAGAAGCTGTAGGGACGCAAACAAGTCCCACCCAAAACTTGACCAATATAGTTGTGAACTGAGACAACCCTTATTTTGTTATTTTTGAGTACAGTTACAGTTGTGTGTTCATGCAGACACATAATAGCAATTTCATTACGAATTGAAAATGGGGGACCCTGATGTAAACAAGTCGAAAGTCTTTCTCTGGTCTGCATCCCCTTAACAATTGTGTGTATTCAGCTGTACTGTACTGTACCCATTCTGCAATCTGTTAATTAAAGTTAATTAAACTATCTTCTATTAGTTGGATGTATGGCCTCTGCAAGGTTGTGTGCAGCCATTTGTTTTTGTAAAATCTGCTACATCTGTCCCACGTGTTCTTTGCAGCTCACAGTTGTTAGTAGTTCTGCCCCTCTTGACTGTGACAAGAAGGTTTTGAACAAACTTAATGTCATAGCTTGTATTTGATGATATTCTTCTTTGTTATTTAGTTGAATGGTTTGATCATTGATTGATGGAGTAATATGGGGTTCTGATAAACAAAAATTATTTGTTAAAATAACATAAGCTAACATATATTTTTACATCTATGCAAAATGTATAACTTGAATAAGTAATAAATACAGAAATAACAATTATCGTAAAAACCGCAAGGAAATGACTAAATCCAGATTCAACCCTGCCATTGGAAAGAGGAGCATTTTACCTATCCATAGATGTATGATTTGGCCATAATAAGGTCAAGGTCAACTTCAAGGTCAAATATGAATTTAAAATTAAAATCGATTATCATTAATTACTCTATCTACAAATCCTTCTGTTTAATCATCCCGCCATTAATTTGCTTAGATCTTTTGTACACATGATCTCAATAAGTTGGTGAATGAGCTCAGTGAGCATTTTCTCCCACCCGTATCAATTTTTGATCAAAGATGCAAAAATCATAATTTATATTCTCCTTTGTTTCATCACAATTTACTCAAGGCTAGTAACAGACACAATATTTCTGACACTGGAAATACATACCCCCAGGTCCCTAGATGTTCCTAGATACCAAGAACATGCAAATTGACCTTGCAGAAGTGGAGCAATCTTCCATTTACTTAGGCATGTACCTTTAGGCGAAATACGGCTTACAGCTTATCAGGTTAATTACCACATCACTTATCAAAAGTTTCAAGACTGGATTTGTTCTTAGAGTATGGTTTGAACCGAAAATGATGCTACTTGTCTTTGATATGTTTAGAACTAGTTTGTTATTCTTTATCCATTCCATCACTGATTGTGATTGCAACTCTGCCTTTAGGACTGTATTTAATTCATTGGCTGTTGAGGCTGATGTGTAAATCGTTGAATCATCCGCATACATAGAAATATAGGACTTATTTATAGGACAAGAGGCATGTCATTTGTAAATATGGTGTAGACTGTAGAGCAAAGGCCCAAGGCAACTTCCTTGGGGTACACCACACCTTACTGTTTTAACTTCTGAGTAACTACCATTAAAAAAAACGATTTGTTTCCGGTTTGCTAAATAAGTTTGAATCCAAGATAATGCCGATAAGGAGAAACCGTAACATTCAAGTTTTTTAAGTAAGAATTTGTGATCTATGATGTCGAATGCTGCAGTAAAATCAAGCAAGACAGCGCCAACCATTTTCTTTTTATCTATCTCTTTCAGCCAATCATCCGTCATTTGGGTTAAAGCAGTCACTGTTGAATGTCCTTCACGATATGCATGTTGAAAATCAGTGGTTAATGTGTTCAAAGAAAAGTAGCATTTAATCTGTTCACTTACTATTCTTTCCATCAGTTTACTTAAAACTGGCAGTAAACTTATGGGACGACTATTAGATCCTGAGAATGGCCATTTCAAATGTTTTGGCAGTGGTATTACTTTGGCAGTTTTCCACTGTTGCAGATACAAACATTCACTAAAGGATTGATTTATAATATGACAGACAGCAGGGCAGACCCGGCGCCATGGGCGGGCATTAGGGGGCCGGGCCCGCCCACTGAGTCAGCTGTGCCCACCCTGGTAATTTCTTTTATTTTTTTTTGTCAATCAAAGTCGCCTATCCAGATCCTTAGTCGGGGACAGCCCTAGTGGGCACTGATGTCAACAACAACACTACTGAAGCTAGCACGGCACTCTGTTAGAATTCGTTTTCTACCCTCAAGAACGTCTTTTACAGAACATCGCCTTAGTATGCTTCATCGACGCGAGGCCAATTTAATTCAGTTGGCATTTGAGAAGGACTTAACAAAAAAGTTCAGGAATGAGTGGAGGGGCAGTGTTTTAAGAAGATTTCACTCTGCTCTCAGTCCGCTGCCCCAGCAGGTCTGTTATATATATCCGTTCAGTCTGTTTTTGTATAAGTGAATGTTCTTAAGATAGAGAGAAATTCGATTTTTCAATTGCCTCTCTGCTGTTTAGTTCAGCACCGTGGGCAGCGCCAAGCAAGCCACAGCGCCATTGTCCCAGCTGAAACGTATAAAAGGGAACCTGTGTTGAAAAACTATTGTGCCCCCCCGAGAACATTTTATGCCCCCCCACTAATTTGTTTCTGCAGCCTGGTCTGCAGCAGGGGCAATTCAATCAGGGACCAATTTCAGAAGTTTCCCGTCAAGACCGTCAACACCTGGTGGTTTGTTTTTAGTGGTACTTAACATATGTTCTACATTACTTATAGTCACACTATCAAAATTAAATGCACAATTTTGATCTTTCATTCTTTTATTCTTTATTAATAAATAAGAGTTTTCATTATCTATTGTTTGCATATTATTCCTTAAATTATCTACTTTTCCAATAAAATAATTGTTAATATGATTAGTGAGTAGCCTGTGGAGGAATTTTGTTTGCTTTTTTATGCACCTTATTTTTGTCAGTTCAGTTCAGTTTGTCAGTGAATTCAGAAGTGTTGAATAAATGGAGACTTTTCAAAGATATAGAATAGAATAGAATAGAAATGTATTATCCTGAGGGAAATTTGACACTACAAATCACTCAACATAAAAAATGTAGACAGAACAAGTCACGAATAAGAATAACAAACAAATGGCCTAAGAATAGAATAAAATGAAATAGAATAAAAATAGAATAAAAGATACAGTAAATAAATACAGTAAACATATACTGAAGTCTACAGGTGTAATATTGCACAGTGCTGTTTAAAAAGTAAGAGTCCAGGAAGATGGTAACTGTCACTCTGTGCTCAGTGATGCATTGTATAGTCTGATGGCGGTCGGAATGAAGGACTTCCTGTGCCGTTCAGTGCTGCATTTAGGTAGTGTGAGCCTATAACATGCTCCTCCTGTCAGCCACGTCTGTGTATAGTGGGTGGGAGGGGTTTTCCCTGATGCCCTGAAGCTTAGCAAGGTTCCGCCTCTCAGCCACCCTTGCTAGAGTCCAGCTCCACCCCAACCACGCTACTGGCCTTCCTGACCATCTTATCCAGCCTGTTTGTGTCCCCTGCTCTCAGTCCGCTGCCCCAGCAGGTCTGTTATATATATCCGTTCAGTCTGTTTTTGTATAAGTGAATGTTCTTAAGATAGACAGAAATTAGATTTTTCAATTGCCTCTCTGCTGTTTAGTTCAGCACCGTGGGCAGCGCCGTTGTCCCAGCTGAAACGTATAAAAGGGAACCTGTGTTGAAAAACCATTGTGCCCCCCCGAGAACATTTTATGCCCCCCCACTAATTTGTTTCTGCAGCCTGGTCTGCAGCAGGGGCAATTAAATCAGGGACCAATTTCAGAAGTTTCCCGTCAAGACCGTCAACAGGTGGTTTGTTTTTAGTTAACATATGTTCTACATTACTTATAGTCACACTATCAAAATTTTATTTACAATTTTGATCTTTCATTATTTTATTCTTTATTAATAAATAAGATTTTTCATTATCTATTGTTTGCATATTATTCCTTAAATTATCTACTTTTCCAATAAAATAATTGTTAATATGATTAGCAATCTCAACTAGTTTGGTGAGGAATTTTCCTCCTGTTTCTAGAAAGGATGGGGTAGGTTTCTTATTCCGCCCATTATTTCATTTAAAGTATTCCATAATAATTTACTGTAATTTTTTATATAATTAAACATATTTTCATAATACAATTTCTTCTTCTTTTCATTACATTTTGTAACAACATTTCTTAATTTACAATATACCTCCCAGTCTGATTTATAACCCGATGTATTTGCTATTAATTTAGCTTGATTACGTTCTATCATATACTCCTTTAGTTCATCATCCAACCATGGTGTTCTGACGCTTCTGACGGTAAACTTTCTCAATGGTGCATGTTTGTCAACAAGTGGCATAAAAATGGTATCAAATTCCCATAGAGATTTTTCGGGATCTATTTCCCTCAATACCTTTGACCAACATAGATTTTTAACATCCTTCACAAAGCTGTCTTGATTAAACATTTTATACAATCTTTTGTAAATTATTTTAGGTCCCAGCTTTGGCATTTTAGTCTTCCTCACAATAGCAATTAAGTTATGGTCGCTACAACAAACAGTTACAGATACCGCCTTGGAACATAGCTCTGCATTGTTAGTAAAAATGTGATCAATGCAGGTGGAGACCTGGTTACCATAATTTTTCAAACATATCCTAGTTGGTTTGTTAATTGATAGACCACATGCATTTGCTACTGTTAGAAGTAGTTTTTTTAATGGGCATTTCAATGAAAACCAATCGATGTTAAGGTCACCCATAAAATAAATCTCATTACTCAAATCACACACTTGGTCACATATTTGTTCTAGATACACATTATTTGCACTAGGTGGTCTATAAGAGCAACCGATCAACATGGGCTTCAAATGAGGCAAGTGTACTTGCAGCCATAATGTTTCAATTTCATTATTCATTAAATCTTCCCTAATCTTCACTGGAATAAGATTCTGAATATAAAAAGCAATCCCTCCCCCATATGCATTCCTGTCCTTCCTAAAAATGTTTAGCCATCAATTTACAATGCCCCATCCTCAAATGTATAGAATCAAGGTGTGTTTCTGATAGTAAAATCTCTGATATCTCAGCTAGCTTGTTTCTTATGCTACAGATATTTATATGTGCCATTTTTAAACCCTTTTTGGGTAGGTTAGTATTAATTAGCATTGTATACTATATGATGTATTCATAATGTCGGTATGTGTGGCAAGGGCAACGACCGTTCCACTGTCCCTCGGCTGCTTTGGGGTGCTACTTCGGGGCCGGATGATCAGTCTGTCATACCTCAGAAAGGCGATCTCTCCTCTCCTCTCTCACGAGCAGCTCTCATCTTGGGCAACAGTTCTTTTCTTTTCAGACGGACAGCGCCGTCTGTGTAGTCTTCGTTTATGTAAATGTTTGTTCCTTTGAGGTTTTTGGCTCTCTGAAGAACCGCTGATCTGTCCTTGTGTTTTGAAAATGTCACCACAATGGGTCTTGGTCTCTCGCGTCCATCCACAGGTTTCCCTGTTCGGTGCACCCTCTCCATCTCAATGTCCCTCTGTATAGCTGGAGCTTGTCCACCATGACGCTCCCCTCACCTTCTCTTCCGTGTCTCCCCAGGTTTCTCCAGGCAACTCAGCTATGCCATCAATGACCAGGTTGTTTCTTCTGTATTGACCTTCTAAATACTAATTTACTTGTGCAAGTGAGGCATAGTCCTCGTCTGATTTAGGCTCATTTTTATCTTTCTTTGGTGGCATTGTGGTTTAGTGTTAAGAAGGCTATCGTGTGTGCGTGTGTGTGTGCGTGTGTGTGTGTGTGTGTGTGTGTGTGTGTGTGTGCGTGTGTGTGTGCGTGTGTGTGTGTGTGATGATAATACATTTGAGTCTAATCTCATCTTAACCCTCAAATCTGACCGATTTACAACTTTCATCAGTCATAAATATTGTGTTTTACATTTGATGGCCTCGAGGCCTCACTCATGATATCCTCCATGAGGCATTTACATATTACATTACTGATCACACACACACACGCACGCACGCACGCACGCACGCACGCACGCACGCACACACACACACACACACACACACACACACACACACACACACACACACACACACACACACACACACACACACACACACACACACACACACACACACACACACACACACACACACACACACACACACACACACACACACACACACACACACACACACAAACAAACACACACACACACAACCACAAACACACACAACCACACAACCACACGCTCACACACACGTACACAACCACACAAAGTTTGTATTGTTACATTAAAAAAAAAATTGTTTATATTGATCAATAAATCATGAAGGTATGGGAACAGTTTGAATGAGTTGGATGGGACCCACTTGCAAACCTACATTGGGTATCTCAAGAGTGTACAAATTAAAAGGAGAGTCTTTGGAATGCTGACACTGGAAGGGAAATATTTCCAGCCACCATGTCTCTAAAAAGACATTCCATATTATATTTCTAGTCACATGCTTTGATGACAGAGAAACGAGACAGGGCCGACGAGAGCGTGACAAACTTGCAGCAAAGATCTTTCTTTAAAATGTTGTGTCAATCAGTGAGATTTTATGGTTATTTTTTTAATTTTTTTTTCGATAGTCATATAATAGGTATTCTGGATGTATAATGGGGGGGGGGGGAGTGGGGGTAATGTTTTATTTAAATGGTTATTTAGGTAGTCAACGAAGAAACATAAAGCACCTGAAAGATACATTTGGGTACACGTTTTGATTATGATCATTTTCATTTTCAGCAGTTTAAACTGCTTGGGTCAAAATGACCCCAAGGATAAAGGGTGTAAAGTAAATGTGAGGATAACAGGAGGGTTAACCCTTACTCGACCAGGGAGGTCAATTGAGAACTAATTATTATTTACAATGACTGGCAAGAGGGCCTTTTGGAAGGTAACAGGAAAGGGTTCAAATTAATAAAAGAACAAGCACGAACAATAAACAGAGACGGCAAGAAGACAGACCTGTCCTGCATAATCCTGTTTCACTGGTTGGCACTGTTGACTCACAGCCATAAGGTCTTGGGTTCAAACCCCCCAGCTTCTTCCCCCAGGCCATCAGAGCCATGAACAATGAACATTGAGTGCTCAGAACATTGAACTATCCACACACAAGCACACATGAACACACACACGACACGCACGCTGTGCACGCTCACACACGAGCAGCCACTTAACACTTTAACATGAGCGGGCACACACTCATGTCGCACACACGCACACTTATGGCCAAAGGAAAGGACACTTTAAATTAGAATAACAGGAACAGTGTATTGCACTACCAAAGCTAACTAGCATGTCCCATATGCTCTGTAAATAACTATGTACAGATACCGAGATGTCACTCCATGTTACCTGTTACCTGTTACTGCACAATGTTGTTTTTTTAATTTTTTTGATTCTATTATATGTTGTACCACTGTATTGCACATCGTTGCGGGCAAGACCACCCGCATTTCATTGTATACCTGTATGCCGTGTGTAACTGAGGGGTACAATTCCCTGACTGTATTGATAAGTATGGTATCATTAAACCACTACCGCTTTATGTACTTTAATTACTGGCCATACAGTACACGATATCTAAGTATGATGAACACTTTCCCACATATGAAATCAGGTCCACACAAAGGTATAAGTCAAATATTTAATATATAGCAAAAGGTACATATAATAGTTACTTATTACATTTATGATTTGAATGCACTTGTAAGGCAAATGAGTATTCGTAGGCAAATCAACACTGAATGTCCAATCTCTGGTTACACAGGAAGCAAATATACAACCTGGCTCTTAGGGAATTATAGCGATGGTCACTTAATGATTATAGCTAGATAATATACTGAAGGGGTCCCGCCGGTTGTAAGCCAGTAGGGGGGGTAGGAGAGCCGTCGGCTGTATCCCGTCTGGTCAACGATTTCTAGGGAGAGTCCAGGTACAGAACACAGTGCCCGTAGAACCTTGATCCGCAGATGAATACACTTGGGCTCTCTTGTAGACGATAGCTGTAGCTGTAGCTTTAGGTCCACAACGAAGAAGAAGCGAGGCGACCTCAGTCTGGTCTGAGCGCCGTCTCACCTTGGCTCCTCTCGGGGTAAATCCAACACTCACCGGTGTTGGCGATTATCCGCTCCACAAATCAAAGCACCAAAGCAAATAGATATTCCATGCCGTATAGGGCTCAGCAGTCGTCGGGGTAGGTAATCCAATGTGCAGGTCCACTCGTCCTCGCCTAGAACTCCTCGGATGAAAGCACCACGCGTGGTCTGCCCAACCTGGTTAAGACTCTAGATAACGCGAGGAAACGATGGGGGTGCTGCTCACTTTAGAACTCTAACCGAACGATGCACCATACATAATAGACTATTATTACTTAATAGAAATACGGTGCCAAACTCTGGCAATTCAGCTATTAATTCGCACGAGGTCTCACTGCTATTCTAAGGCCAAACAGGCCGTACTACACCGCACGCGGTATCGTGGGGTGAGGCTTCACGTCTTGTTACTTAGTTGGGTAGAAGGGTAAAGGACTAATAGGAATTCTACATTTCTTGCGCCATATTTATATGCACGGTGGACAAGTAGTGCCGCTCTGCTTTCGGTAGCCGTATTCCTGCGCGGAGCTGGGGCTAGTAAGGGCATGTCTCGTCGGTACCTTTGAACTTGAACGCCAGGGGCTTGTCCCTGGCGCCTGGTCCTTTTGTCCAGTAAGAGAATGAACTATTATGGGCTGTAGTAGAATAAAGGGATATTCCGTGTATATGTACAAGGAATATACAAGGGATATCAAACGATATACAAATACTATTAAATATATATCCATAAATAAATATATATATTCGGTTTAATCTGATCCTTCACAACAGCCGCCCCCTAATTAGTCCCACCTAATTAGCTGAGCAGAGACAGATTAACCGCACTGTCCACTACTCAATGTCCGCTGTAAGGGTCAGTCAACTCACAAAGTCATAGGGTCATGGTCGTCATCAATAGTATCAGGGAGCCTTGGCAGTTCTATTAGCCTCGCCACGGGTCGGGTGTAAGTCCGTCCTTGGACGAGCACTTCAGCTGCTCGGACCTTTCCATCGGCACCGGTGATCACTTTGCTTACGCGGCCAGCCGGCCACATAGCTCTGGGTAGTGACTGGTCGATGATCATGACGACTGTTCCTTCTGTCAAATTGTCTCTCTCTTTTACCCACTTCTGGCCGGTCTGTAGAGACGGTAGGTAGTGGAGTAGGAAGCTGTTCCAAAACTTGTCAGCCAGTACTTGACTGTACCTCCACATTCTTCGGCCGTTCGCTTCTTCAGGCCTGTACATTGTCTGTGGTAGCGCGGGGTCCAGCCGCACCATCAAGAGGGTGTTGGGGGTGACTGGGTCGACATCTGCTACATCACTTGAGACGTAACCGAGGGGCTTTGAGTTCAATACTCCCTCGATCTCCGTGAGGACTGTCATTAGGACTTCTTCCGCCACAGTCTGGGCCCCAAGCACGGCGTACAGGGCTGTCTTTATGGAACGTACTTCTCGTTCCCAGGTTCCACCGAAGTGAGGTGCGTTCGGGGGATTAAACTGGAAGTCAATCTGGGATGGAGCGAGGTGGGTCTTAAGTTCTGGGCCCATAGCTTGGAAGCTCTCTCTCAGCTCTCTTTCTCCGCCTTTGAAGTTTGTCCCGTGATCAGACAACAATGTAGACGGTTTTCCTTTCCGTGATGTGAATCTTCGGAAGGCCATAAGGAATGAGTCTGTGCTCATGGTTGGAAGGAGTTCGATATGTATCGCTCTGGTGGTCATGCATTTGAATACAATACCCCACCGCTTCTCGGTTCCTCTTCCTCTCTTTATATACAGCGGGCCAAAACAGTCCATACCGGTGGTGTGGAAGGGCTTGTCGCCGAGTCGGAGGCGACAGGGAGGTAGGTCAGCCATCCGGGGTATACTGGGCTGCGCGCGCCACTTACGGTAGTCTAGACAGGTTCGCTGGAAGCGCCGCACTGCTTCTCTCCCTTGCAGTATCCAATAACGACGTCTGATCTCCGCGAAGACTCTCTCTGCCCCTGCGTGGTGCACATCCTCGTCGTATTTCTTTATGATCAGCTCTGTGACCTTGTGTCGGCTGTTCAAGACTATCGGGTACTTAACGTCATCCGGTAGGTCTGGGGCTCTCCGCAGACGACCACCCACTCTGATGAGATTATGGGCGTCGCTCTCGGGGGCTAGGTGGAGCAGTCTGCTGTCTGATGGGACGGGCTTTGCTCCCTGTAGACAGGCTAGCTCATCGGGGAACGAGTCTCTCTGGGCTCGTTGTAGTAGAAGGAGTTCTGCTTCTTCGTAGTCAGCTGCTGAAATGTCAGTTGTGGGCTGAACCTCTGGGTGGTGCCACAGAAATGTCTTTAGCTGCGCACTCTCTAGGGTGAGGCAATCGTCTAGAACCGGGTCTGTGGGGACGAGTGTGTGTGTCAACCCACAGAACATAGGTTTCTTGTTCTCTGCCTCCTCTTTACTCGCCTCCCGTGGGGTGGGTGTAGGCCACTCTTCTTCGGGGAGCTTGAGGAACTCTGGCCCGTCACTGTAGAGGTTGTGACGGGTGAGGTCATCCAGGGACATTCCCCGGGTGATGACGTCAGCTGGGTTGTGTTTGGTGTCCACATACCTCCAGCTGGTTACTTCTGTTAACTCTTGAATCTCGGTGACTCTGACTCCCACGAAGACCTTGTATCTGCACGAATCAGACCGGATCCATGTGAGTACGGTCGTGGAGTCTGACCACAAGATTGTTCTTTGCACCGGGATGGTGAGTTCACGTTGGATTAACGTGGCGAGCTGCGCTCCTGCTAGGGCTGCGCAGAGCTCTAGACGCGGGATAGATTGTTGCTTGCGTGGGGCTATTCTTGAGCGAGCCAGGATGAAAGCAGTATGTATTTCTCCTCCCTCCTCTCGGGCACGCAAGTAAGCCACCGAACCGTAGGCTACTTCGGAGGCGTCGCTGAATACGTGCAGGTCGATCTTGCATGTCTCTGGCCTCACTGTGGGTGGGAAGTAGCTGCGGCGTATATTAACACCTGGGAGTGAGCGGAGTTCCGTCTCCCACTCTCTCCATGTGGATGCAAGGTGTTCGGGTATGGGATCGTCCCAGCCCTGGTCTTTGTCCCATAGCGCTCTTACAATCATCTTTGCCCTGGTGGTGTAAGGTAGAATACATCCCAACGGGTCATATTGTCTGGCGAGTGTTCTGTATACACTCCGTCTGGTGGTCGGTATTGCCGTCGACCTTCCCTGCTCCTTGATCAGGGGTTTGTGTCTATAATGGAGCGAGTCTGTTTTGAAGCGCCAGACTAGTCCTAGTGTCATTTCTTGGGCTTCTCCTGGGATGGTCGCCATCCAGGTGTCGCTGCTCGCGGCCTTGTCCTCGGGGGAGAGGCTGCGCAATGCTGGGGGGTCGCTGCTGGCCCGCTGCCGGAGATCAAAGCCGTCTTTGATCAGGGAGGCGCGGAGCAGCGCACGACGTCGCCAGTCAATTTTCTTTATGTGTCCCGCTGTGATTAATTTGTTAATCTCAGCGCGGTACACAGCTTCTTGAGCGGGGTCTTTGGCTAGGCGCCGCTCTGTGTTCAATAGATACCGCTCCGTCGCCTCTTTTGTAGCACGAAAGGTGGGCATTCCCTCTCGCCTCAGGAGTGGAGTTGCGTATCTCATCACTCCGTTGACGTTGACTCTCTTTGTCCCGTGCTCGAGGAGGGCTATAGCGTAGATATCTTCCTTAGAACGAATGTCTTTCTTTTCGTTCTTAAAAGGCATTGTCTCTAGTGTCCATAGCCTCTCGACATGCTGCAGGAGTGTGGTGTCTCCTTCTGTCGCTCTGGAGTGGAGGCAGCTAGTGGCTGCTGTTCGGTTAAGAGACTTGGCGAGGGGGCCTTGTAATGTCCATCCTAGGCGGGTCTCGACGGCTGCAGGGCAACCTCTGGGTCCTGTATGGACCCGGTCTATCGGGACTATGAGGTCTGCATGGTCGGAGCCTATCAGCAGGGTCGGGGTGGCACCGTCTATGAGCGGTATAGGTAGTTGACGCAGGTGCACATATTTCTCCATCAGCTTGGCGATGGGGTAGGTGTACTGCGATAGTCCTATTTCTTGGCTGGTGAAAGCATTAGTAATCCTGTACCGTCTCTCTGGCTGCCCGCTTGCTGCGATAGTGAAGGAGACATTCTCGCCCTTTATCGTCTTTAGATCTCTTCTTATTGTCCGAATCGTCATCTGGTTCTCGCTCCCCCGCAGCCCCAGCTGGGCCGCAGCGGACGCGAGGAGAAGGGTCTTCTCTGACCCGTCGTCAAGGACGGCGTAAGTGTCCATGACCTTATCTTGGTAACTCAGTGTTACACGGACCACCTTTAAGAGCACCTGGGCGCCGCTGCTGCTAGCGGGGTCAATGTACATAACACTTGCCTTTGTGCTGTTGGATGGTGCAGGCTTTCTTTTGTTACTGTCGTGTAGGACATCCAGATGGGCTCCGTCACACCGACTACACCTCTTCTTTAGGCGGCACTCGGCTGCCATGTGACTGCGCGCACATCGGTAACAGCGCCTGTTGGACTTTATCCAGTGACTTGTTTCTTCAGCGGTCATCTTCTTGAACTGGTCACATTGTGACATCCAGTGTTCCTTCTCGCAGTACGGGCACACCATCTTCCACTTCTCTTTCATCGAGGGGGTACTGTGGTTCTTGCTGCTCGGTACTGATTCTGATTGGTGCATGACAGTCACCGATCTTCGGCCATCGTTTACTCTCCTAGGTCCCTCTCTGGAGCTTGGCGTGCTCCGCACGAACGTATCCAGCCGTAGGCTGCTGACTTCTCTCGCCAGGAAGTCGGCTAAGTCCAGGAGGGATGGCTCGGGACCGTTAGGATCACGGTGGTCTCTTTGCCGCCTGAAGCGCTCCTGTCGGGCGGGCGGCAGCTTCTCTAAAATCCTCTCGACGTTCGAGTTTGCGTATAGTTCGTGCATACCCTTTTCTCGTTGCGCCCCCAGCATCCCTACCAGGGATTGTACTTTTATAGACAGGTTGTCTAGTGAGCGATTGTCTGTTGCTGGGGGTAGGCGGTCAATATGCCTTATCTCCTGTATTACGTAATCCCATATACGTCCATATCTCTGGTCCAGCGCTGCTAGAGCCGCGGTGTATGGGGTCGTAGAGGTGGCATAGGCCAGCGCTATGTTGTGCGCTCGGGGCACTTTCAGGTGCTTTAATAATATTGCATACTTGTGGCGTTCGTCAGCGACATCCACCATCATTGTCTCTAAGCACATCCGGAGCTCCGTGTACTGTGCTCGATTCTCATGGGTGAAGTCTGGAAACGTCGGTGTGCCAATGTATGACGCCATCGGTGAGCGTTGGAAGAGAGGCCTCCTGGGCGAGTCTCTTCTTACGCCTCTCGTGGGCTGGTACTGGCAGGGTACCATGGCCCGCTGGTCCAGGTGCTATTCCTCGGGACTGGTCGTGCGTCATGCTCACCCGTGAGTCGAGTTGGGGGTCTGTAGCGCAGAGCCACGGGGGTATAGCCTGGGCTGTACTGGACCTCCTGGTCCTGTGGAGTAATGTGCTGCTGTCGGGCTTGACTCTCCTCTTCTCCCTCTTCTTCTTCTGCCAGGTCATCTAGATCCTGTAGTCGTTTATTTAGCCTCTCCGCAGTGTCCGCCGTTCCTTCCTTGTAGCTGGGTCTCACTTGGACCGGTCGGGGAAGGAGTTCGGAGGGGGGTGTAGACTCTCTCTGGTGGTCGAGTTCAAGGTCGCCTGCTCGGTCAGGGGAGGGTGCCCTTGACACGTGTCTTGACAAGGCCCTGGAACCCCTTGTGGAGGGAGGGGGTGTTGCCCTGGTGATCAGCTGCTCCATTAGCTGCGCTTGTAGTCTGTCGCGCTCGGCTTGTAGTCTGTCGCGCTCGCCTTGTAGTCTGTCGCGCTCGGCGTCGCGCTTGGTGAGATCGGCTTCTCTTTGGGCACCGGCAGCGGCACGCTGGGTGTCGGCCCGGTCTCTTGCCATATTCTCTTCCGTCTGAAGGCGTCTCAGCTCCAGACGTATGTGCTCTTCTTCGCTCCGTTGCTGTGTTTGGAGTCGATCGCGTTCACCCTGAAGTCGATCGCGTTCACCCTGAAGTCGATCGCGTTCGGTAGAGGCTGTCAGGCTGGCGAAGAACGCCTGTGACAGCATCCTCTCCGCCTCGCTGGGGGAAGACGCTTGTAGAGGTGAGCCGCTCCTGGCTGTACCCGTTGGGGATGCGTTCCCCTGCGAGGAGTCCTGGAGCTCTATCTCCTCGGCGCTCTCCTCATCTTGTTCCGTGCAGAGTTCCACCTCTGGAGGGTTGTCTTCCTCCCGGAGCTCTGGGGGGACTACTTCTTCGGTCTTGGCGGGGGGTAAAGTCGTGTCAGTTCCCTCCTGGTCCCCACCGTGAGCTTGGTGAGTTACATTAGAACCCACTAGGGCCTCTGTGGTCGGGGTATCCTGGTTGATAGGGTCGGACATAATTTTACTTTCTACTTTTACTGCGTTTACTGTTTGTAGAAGGCTAGGTAGTTTACTGACAGCGTAATCCTCTAAGTACTGAGGTGGCTGTCGTCTACGTTGCGGGCGTTCTACTTTAGGAGGACCGTTTCGTGGAGTGTTCATCATAGGCCATTTCAATATTAATACCACTATATTAATATTACACTAATTACCCTCCGGCTCGAAGGACCAATTGTAACTGAGGGGTACAATTCCCTGACTGTATTGATAAGTATGGTATCATTAAACCACTACCGCTTTATGTACTTTAATTACTGGCCATACAGTACACGATATCTAAGTATGATGAACACTTTCCCACATATGAAATCAGGTCCACACAAAGGTATAAGTCAAATATTTAATATATAGCAAAAGGTACATATAATAGTTACTTATTACATTTATGATTTGAATGCACTTGTAAGGCAAATGAGTATTCGTAGGCAAATCAACACTGAATGTCCAATCTCTGGTTACACAGGAAGCAAATATACAACCTGGCTCTTAGGGAATTATAGCGATGGTCACTTAATGATTATAGCTAGATAATATACTGAAGGGGTCCCGCCGGTTGTAAGCCAGTAGGGGGGGTAGGAGAGCCGTCGGCTGTATCCCGTCTGGTCAACGATTTCTAGGGAGAGTCCAGGTACAGAACACAGTGCCCGTAGAACCTTGATCCGCAGATGAATACACTTGGGCTCTCTTGTAGACGATAGCTGTAGCTGTAGCTTTAGGTCCACAACGAAGAAGAAGCGAGGCGACCTCAGTCTGGTCTGAGCGCCGTCTCACCTTGGCTCCTCTCGGGGTAAATCCAACACTCACCGGTGTTGGCGATTATCCGCTCCACAAATCAAAGCACCAAAGCAAATAGATATTCCATGCCGTATAGGGCTCAGCAGTCGTCGGGGTAGGTAATCCAATGTGCAGGTCCACTCGTCCTCGCCTAGAACTCCTCGGATGAAAGCACCACGCGTGGTCTGCCCAACCTGGTTAAGACTCTAGATAACGCGAGGAAACGATGGGGGTGCTGCTCACTTTAGAACTCTAACCGAACGATGCACCATACATAATAGACTATTATTACTTAATAGAAATACGGTGCCAAACTCTGGCAATTCAGCTATTAATTCGCACGAGGTCTCACTGCTATTCTAAGGCCAAACAGGCCGTACTACACCGCACGCGGTATCGTGGGGTGAGGCTTCACGTCTTGTTACTTAGTTGGGTAGAAGGGTAAAGGACTAAGAGGAATTCTACATTTCTTGCGCCATATTTATATGCACGGTGGACAAGTAGTGCCGCTCTGCTTTCGGTAGCCGTATTCCTGCGCGGAGCTGGGGCTAGTAAGGGCATGTCTCGTCGGTACCTTTGAACTTGAACGCCAGGGGCTTGTCCCTGGCGCCTGGTCCTTTTGTCCAATAAGAGAATTAACTATTATGGGCTGTAGTAGAATAAAGGGATATTCCGTGTATATGTACAAGGAATATACAAGGGATATCAAACGATATACAAATACTATTAAATATATATCCATAAATAAATATACATATTCGGTTTAATCTTATCCTTCACAACACTGTGACAATTAAAACTCTTGACTTGACTTGACTTTCTGTGTGGAGTTTGCATGTTCTCCCCATGTTTTCGTGGGTTTCCTCCCACATCACAAGACACGCATGTTAGGTTTCCTGCCATTGTCCTTGACCAAGGGTACTGCCATTAGTGCCGGTCCCCTGTGGCTGGCAAGTGTACGGCGGCGTAAACAGCGGAGCCCTCGTATATATTGTTTGTTCATGTTGATCTAACCGGGAGTCGTATATTGGCGCATGGCGGCAGCTGGTAAAAGGGAGAGAGAGAGAGAAAGAGGGAGAGAGAGAGAGTGTGAGAGAGATTAGCGGTAGTACTAATTTATATATTTTATACCCAGTTTAATCACCTGTACATTGTATATCACTGTTGCACTTTACTGTTACATTTGCACTCTGGTTGGATGCCTAGTTTAGTTGTACTGTACCTGTGCTGTATGATGACAAATACATAATTTGAATATATTCTATCTAATCTAATCTAATGAGGCCTAACCTCAGATCAACTCTCTCCTCCACTAACCATTTCCATATAATAATATATGGAATATATTATTTTATTAATATTGGTCAAAGCTGACATTTTCCAAAAGGCATTATCCTACAACTTGCTCACCTGTGCGGCGTAAAAACAGCAGAGCCCTCACATATTGTTCATGGTGATCTAACTGGGAGATTGAGATCAGAACAACAGGGATTTCATAACTCAATATGATGCACCACGTGGTGAATGATCAGCACACACACGGCCTGTGCCTCCCATGTTGACCACCGCGTGTTTTTGTTTACGTCTGCTGCGTGTTGGCCGCCTCCCCTCCCTCTCTGTGTGATGCCAATATCCCCCCCCCCCCCCCCCCCCCACGCTAGGCCGGTTAGTATGGCGGACGCTCTCCCACTGTTTGGCTAACAAGGCTAATATGCACGTCCCATTATCTAATGGCATGGGAGACATGCACCGCCATGCCCACTACACTTGTCCGCAAGGTGGACTCACACTGTACTCATAATGTGCTCTGGTGTGTGTGTGCGTGCGTGCGTGTGTGTGTGTGTGTGCGTGTGTGTGTGTGTGTGTGTGTGTGTGTGTGTGCGTGTGTGTGTGTGTGTGCGTGTGTGTGTGTGTGTGTGTGTGTGTGCGTGTGTGTGTGTGTGTGCGTGTGTGTGTGTGTGTGTGTGTGTGTGTGTGTGTGTGTGTGTGTGTGTGTGTGTGTGTGTTCCAGTCTGTATACCATGTCCCATCATGCAAATAGTGGGGGAGTGTCAGCCTGCAGTGTTTTTATAGGCTGGAGCTGAAGGGAAGATAGTGGCATCATATCAAGGAACCGCCTATAAACGGTCAACGGTGCATTTATATAGCGCTTTTAACCAACGCTCTTTACAATTTTGTTCCTCACGCTCACCCATTCACTGTGCACATGCAAGGTGCCAACCTGCATGCTCATCGGGAGCAGTTAGGGGCTAAAGGCCCCAATATACTTCCTTCCGCAAGCCGCATCCGCACGTGCGCATTGGTCGCGTGGCGTAATTTGTGTAATTCTCGTCAGCGCGCTCGTCCGCGTGATTACGAAACCAAGCCGCATTTCTCGGAGACGCTCTCTGATTGGCCGATGCCTGTTTCTACACTGGTTAAGCTTAGGCACTCTTTCGAAGTTGGTTAAGGTTAGAGTTTGTCTTAGAGCGTGACGGCAAGTTCTTTCGACGGTTAAGCTTAGGCACTCTTTCGAAGTTGGTTAAGGTTAGAGTTTGTCTTAGAGCGTGGCGATAGAACGGCAGGTAGTTTGCAGGCTGTTTGGCGTGGAAATGGGAAAAGACACAGCTCGTCACGCGATTGGGCAAACGCGTCAGTGGCCAATCAGAGAGCGTCAGTCAGTGCCAATCAGAGAGCGTCTCCGAGAAATGCGGCTTGGTTTCGTAAGCACGCCGCTCGTCCGCACGGACCTCGCATCCGGCTCTGATTGGGGCCATTACACAAATTACGTCACGCGCACCAATGCGCACGTGCGGATGCGACTTGCGGAAGGAAGTATGTGGGAGTGTCTTGCTCAAGGACACTTTGACACATTGTCCAGGAGGAGCGGGAATCAAACCAGGAACCACGACCGCTCTACCTCTTGAGCCACTGTCACCCAGGCACGTTGGAAGGGGGGGTGTGGGGGGTGCGGCAGCAAAGAATAAAACAATTTAAATATCATTTTTTTTTTTTTTTTTTTTATGTTTTTTTTTTATGACAGTATTTATATATTTGTATATTATATACTGTAACTGTATAACTGTAACACTGTATATTATAAGTTTATCCTGCTCAAAGCACTTCACCATTTTAATATTGTGTGTATTGAGCCGTACTGTATTGTAGCCATTCTCCAATCTGTTAAATAAAGTTTTCATTCATTCATTACTCTACTGTATGTACACAATCATACGTGTAAAACCGACAAGATTGCAGCAGAGTAGATTTTTGAGTGATGGACAGACTGTCACAGACTGATTGAATGACAGGTGAAACAACTAATATTCACCTCCCGTCTCCCGCCCTTCCCACGCGCCACGAACCACTGAGCTACTGTGATACAGTGCTTGCGCAGTCAGTCGATTTGAGCTAGTAGTCAGACTTTGCTAGCACAGAATGTCTCACTCGCAGAAAAGAAAAATATCAGATTTCTTTTCGAAACGTCCCGCCGGTCCCAGTGACAGTCCCACTAAATCTGATAAACGTCAGAGAGAGAGACAGAGACGACAGGTTCAGCCTCAGCATCAGGTATTGAAGAGTTAACTGAGTCTGTTCCCCTATACCCAGGGATGCAGCGGTGGTACCACCCGGTACCACGCCGTCCTAGAAGTTCGCTGAGCAGAAGTTCGCTGAGCAGAAGTGCGCGCAATCGCGCGCACAAAAATGCGTTCACAATTTTCACTGGACTCGCCGCGCCATGCGCCAAGTATGAGGCCTAACCTCAGATCAACTCTCTCCTCCACTAACCATTTCCATATAATATATGGAATATATTATTTGATTAATATTGGTCAAAGCTGACATTTTTCAAAAGGCATTATGTATCCTACAAATTGCTCACCTGTGCGGCGTAAACAGCAGAGCCCTCACATATTGTTCACGGTGATCTAACTGGGAGATTGAGATCAGAACAACAGGGATTTCATAACTCAATATGATGCACCACGTGGTGAATGATCAGCACACACGGCCTGTGCCTCCCATGTTGACCACCGTGTGTTTTTGTTTACGTCTGCTGTGTCTGGCCGCCTCCCCTTCCTCTCTGTGTGATGCCAATACAATACCCCCCCCCACGCTAGGCCGGTTAGTATGGCGGACGCTCTCCCACTGTTTGACTAACAAGGCTAATATGCACGTCCCATTATCTAATGGCATGGGAGACATGCACCGCCATGCCCACTACACTTGTCCGCAAGGTGGACTCACACTATACTCATAATGTGCTCTGGTGTGTGTGTGCGTGCGTGCGTGCGTGTGTGTGTGTGCGTGCGTGTGTGCGTGTGTGTGTGTGTGTGTGTGTGTGTGTGTGTGTGTGTGTGTGTGTGTTTCCAGTCTGTATACCATGTCCCATCATCATGCAAATAGTGGGGGAGTGTCAGCCTGCAGTGTTTTTAGAGGCTGGAGCTGAAGGGAAGATAGTGGCATCATATCAAGGAACCTCCTATAAACGGTCAAACGGTGCATTTATATAGCGCTTTTAACCAACGCTCTTTACAATTTTGTTCCTCACGCTCACCCATTCACTGTGCACATGCAAGGTGCCAACCTGCTCATCGGGAGCAGTTAGGGGCTAAAGGCCCCAATATACTTCCTTCCGCAAGCCGCATCCGCACGTGCGCATTGGTCGCGTGACGTAATTTGTGTAATTCTTGTCAGCGCGCTCGTCCGCGTGATTACGAAAACCAAGCCGCATTTCTCGGAGACGCTCTCTGATTGGCCGATGCCTGTTTCTACACCGGTTAAGCTTAGGCACTCTTTCGAAGTTGGTTAAGGTTAGAGTTTGTCTTAGAGCGTGACGGCAAGTTCTTTCGACGGTTAAGCTTAGGCACTCTTTCGAAGTTGGTTAAGGTTAGAGTTTGTCTTAGAGCATGGCGATAGAACGCCTGGCCTGATTCCAAACTCTAACCTTAACCAACTGCGAAAGAGTCGCCTAAGCTTAACCAGTGATGAACTAGGCGTTAGGTAGTTTGCAGGCTGTTAGACCCGGAAATAGGCGCAGAACTTCTAAATCCTCTCTTTCTTCGATTTTTCTCTGCTTTTCTCCCTGTCCCAATTTTTTGTCATTGTGCCAATTCCCCCCCTCCCCTGCCTGGTTATTGTGCACTTGTTCTCCTACTGATCGGTACAAGGGAACCCTGAAGTCATCCGCACGCTTCCTCCGACACGCGTGGCGACAGCCAGTGACTATTTTTTCACCTGGCAGCGAGGACTCTCATTGGTGAAGTGTAACGCGTGGGAGGTCACGCTGCCTTCATCAAGTCCTGCCTCCGCTGAGCAAGCGCCCAGACCTGACCTGTAGGCGTCGCTGTCCACAACACCAGATTCCCACCCATGACTTCCCTCCCCCTAACTCAGCCAAACGAGTTAGTATGACGATCAGCCCAAGCCAAGGCAATGCTGACTCCGGGAGTCGAGACCGCAGCCTCTTGCATTGGTGACGAGCGCAATCTCCGCTAAATAAATACATAAACATTTTCAAAAAGGGTTCAGTATTGTACCAAATATGTGGTAATATTGTTGGTATCAAACCAAAGCTTCTATCTATTACAAATATTTTAGCTTTGGAATGGCCATCATGTGTTTAATTAATTATGTCCTAATCCCACACTTTATATGTTCAGAATCTAAACAGGCGCAAATCAGAATACAATGTGGATTACATATTTATGACTAAATTACAATGTGGATTACATATTTATGACTAAATGACATCAAATTACAATGTGGATTACATATTTATGACTAAATTACAATGTGGATTACATATTTATGACTAGATTACATATTTATGACTAAATTACAATGTGGATTACATATTTATGACTAAATTACAATGTGGATTACATATTTATGACACAATTACAATGTGGATTACATATTTATGACTAAATTACAATGTGGATTACATATTTATGACTAAATTACAATGTGGATTACATATTTATGACTAAATTACAATGTGGATTACATATTTATAACTAAAATAAAATGTGGATTACATATTTATAACAAAAATAAAGCCATATGTCAAACCAGTGGGGAACCAGCAGCTGCTCCATTGACAGCAGCAGACTTTGTGGAAGTCTGAAATAGTGCATGAGCTTTGGTGGTTGGTGGCCTAGCTGGTCAGTGATCTGTTCAAAATCTCCCTCTATGTATATTATGTAATGCATGTAAATTGATTTCAAACCTGTTACATGACGCCAAAGTTCTACATATTCTCTATTGTATTGAGTGGTGAATACAGTGGGTGTTGGTTTAAGCACAGGGCTTCTGTGTTCAGTACAGCAAATCCACAGTCTGGGCCGTATTGTGACGCTCCAACAATGACTGACTGAATTTATTCTATATTATTGGTACAAGAGGCTTTTGTGTTCTCTTTACCTCCAAAGAACACAGGATTGTAGCCTGGCGGACATCAAGATGAGGTGTTGTAGACACACACACAAAGACATGCAAAGTTGCTTTGATAAAACTTTAATAGACAGACACACACACACACAATACAATCACGATGGATGAATCACTGATGTCGATCACTTTCATGATGAAAAGAGGGGTAGAAGGGATGAGCACCCCCCCGAGGCAACGTGTCGGAGTGTCATTGAGCAAGACACTTATAACCCCTAACTGCTCCCGATGAGCAGGTCGGCACCTTGCATGGTTCCCTCCGCCGTCGGTGAGTGAATGTGTGAGTGAATGGGTAAAAATGTGTGGAACAAATTGGAAAGCACTTTGGACAAAAGCTGTTAAAAAATGCACCATTTAACATTCATGATACTTAGAGAGAAGTAGCCTACAAAAAGAGAGGTTGTTATTAAAGAAGAAAATTATTTTCTCCCAAGCATTTGTATAATATAATCCGACAAGTGGTTTAGCAACGAAAGCAGATGTATTGATGGGTGGTGAGTATGTCAGTATGAGTAAGAACAACACCTTGCTATCTGGCAGATACCAATAACAATAGATACTGAACAACACCTTGCTATCTGAGCAGATACCAATAACAATAGATACTGAACAATACCTTGCTATCTGGCAGATACCAATAACAATAGATACTGAACAATACCTTGCTATCTGAGCAGATACCAATAACAATAGATACTGAACAACACCTTGCTAACTGAGCAGATACCAATAACAATAGATACTGAACAACACCTTGCTAACTGAGCAGCTACCAATAACAATAGATACTGAACAACACCTTGCTATCTGAGCAGATACCAATAACAATAGATACTGAACAACACCTTGCTATCTGAGCAGATACCAATAACAATAGATACTGAACAACACCTTGCTATCTGAGCAGATACCAATAACAATAGATACTGAACAACACCTTGCTATCTGAGCAGATACCAATAACAATAGATACTGAACAATACCTTGCTATCTGAGCAGATACCAATAACAATAGATACTGAACAACACCTTGCTATCTGAGCAGATACCAATAACAATAGATACTGAACAATACCTTGCTAACTGAGCAGCTACCAATAACAATAGATACTGTAACTGAACAACACCTTGCTATCTGAGCAGCTACCAATAACAATAGATACTGAACAACACCTTGCTATCTGAGCAGCTACCAATAACAATAGATACTGAACAATACCTTGCTATCTGAGCAGCTACCAATAACAATAGATACTGAACAACACCTTGCTATCTGAGCAGCTACCAATAACAATAGATACTGAACAATACCTTGCTAACTGAGCAGCTACTAATAACAATAGATACTGAACAATACCTTGCTAACTGAGCAGCTACCAATAACAATAGATACTGAACAACACCTTGCTATCTGAGCAGCTACCAATAACAATAGATACTGAACAATACCTTGCTAACTGAGCAGTTACCAATAACAATAGATACTGAACAATACATTGCTAACTGAGCAGCTACCAATAACAATAGATACTGAACAACACCTTGCTAACTGAGCAGCTACCAATAACAATAGATACTGAACAATACCTTGCTATCTGAGCAGATACCAATAACAATAGATACTGAACAACACCTTGCTATCTGAGCAGCTACCAATAACAATAGATACTGAACAACACATTGCTAACTGAGCAGATACCAATAACAATAGATACTGAACAATACCTTGCTATCTGAGCAGCTACCAATAACAATAGATACTGAACAACACCTTGCTATCTGAGCAGATACCAATAACAATAGATACTGAACAACACCTTGCTATCTGAGCAGATACCAATAACAATAGATACTGAACAACACCTTGCTAACTGAGCAGCTACCAATAACAATAGATACTGAACAATACCTTGCTATCTGAGCAGATACCAATAACAATAGATACTGAACAACACCTTGCTATCTGAGCAGATACCAATAACAATAGATACTGAACAATACCTTGCTAACTGAGCAGATACCAATAACAATAGATACTGAACAATACCTTGCTAACTGAGCAGCTACCAATAACAATAGATACTGAACAACACCTTGCTAACTGAGCAGATACCAATAACAATAGATACTGAACAATACCTTGCTATTTGAGCAGATACCAATAACAATATATACTGAACAATACTTTGCTATTTGAGCAGATACCAATAACAATAGATACTGAACAATACCTTGCTATCTGAGCAGCTACCAATAACAATAGATACTGAACAATACCTTGCTATTTGAGCAGATACCAATAACAATATATACTGAACAATACCTTGCTATCTGAGCAGATACCAATAACAATAGATACTGAACAACACATTGCTAACTGAGCAGCTACCAATAACAATAGATACTGAACAACACCTTGCTATCTGAGCAGATACCAATAACAATAGATACTGAACAATACATTGCTAACTGAGCAGCTACTAATAACAACAGATACTGAACAACACCTTGCTAACTGAGCAGATACCAATAACAATAGATACTGAACAATACTTTGCTAACTGAGCAGATACCAATAACAATAGATACTGAACAACACCTTGCTATCTGAGCAGCTACCAATAACAATAGATACTGAACAACACCTTGCTATCTGAGCAGATACCAATAACAATAGATACTGAACAATACCTTGCTACTGCTCTGCCCTTCTCTTAGAGAGACAAACAAACACATACACACATACAAATACAGACAAACGCATACAAACGCATACAAATTATTCAAGATTCAATGAATGAATGAAAACTTTATTTAACAGATTGCAGAATGGGTACAATACAGTACGGCTCAATACGCACAATTGTTAAGGGGATGCAGACCAGAGAAAGACTTTCGTCTTGTTTACATCAGGGTCCCCCATTTTCAATTCATAGTGAAAAGAGGTCAAGAGGTTTATTCATCACATACATACACAAGACATATAGTGAAACGAAGGTGGCCATGCCCGCTTCGATTGTGCAAAAAAAATACAAATAATAATAGAATAAAATAGAATAGATAATAAAATAGACATGATAAAAGTACTAAGATAAAATACAATACAATGCTAAGCTTACAAATGAAAAGGTAATGAGTCCTATGTACACTACTATACAATATACAGTTATACTATATGTCACTATGCTATACTAACTATCGTCGCTGGCGGAAGAAAACCTTGTAACTCCAAAAGCCCAACTTTTCAGGAGATGAAAAAAACGAACACAGAGTTGAGGTCGAATAGAGTTACGAGGTTTAGACAGATGCTTGGTTTAACTTGAATGCTTTCCCATTTAAACGTTGTACACATATAGAGGATGATCTACTGAGGTGATTTATAAAAATAAAAAAACATTTCAAAATAAATGCGACGTTATACAAAAACATCCAGTTATGGTTTTTTTCTTTAAAGTGATCTTTTTTCTTTCCTTTAAAGTGATTTATTTTTTATTTTTTATTTTTTCTTCCCATTTTTCTATTTTTCTCCCATCCCAATTTCGTATATCCAATTCTTCCCTCCCCTGTCTTGAACATTGCTAGACTATGCCTCCCACAGGTCGGTTGGTGAGGACAGAAGCCTTGCATCACGTGTCCCCTCCGGTACACGAGGAGGCAGCCTGTCGCATCTTTCCACCGCAGCAGCTCGAGCTCTCAGTGGCAAGGAGTAACGCGTGGGAGGCTCACGCTGCCCCCGTCACTTCCTGCTCCCGTCGCACCGGCGCCACCAAACCGATCTGTAGGAGTCGCTGTCCACAATGTCAAATCCCCACCCACCGGCTTTCCCACCCTCTAACACTTGCCAATTGTGTTAGTATGAACGACTGGCCAGCCGGTAGCAACGCCGAGAGCTGGGCTCGAACCCAGCGTCTCCTGCGTTAGAGGCGAGCTCCTTGCCCACTGCGCCAATCAACCGCCCCTAAAGTGACCTTTTCTTATGTGTAAAGGCACCTCCAAAATTGGCCATTTTTGTTTTCGTTTTTGAGGACTGCATACTTTTTTTGCAAACCAAAACAACATTATACTTATAGCACATGCATGAGCCTGGGCCCTCATTTATCAACGTTGAGTACGCACAGATATGTGCGTAACCCGTGCGTACGATCATGTCTAAGCAAAGTGTGTGACTTATCAATTTGAACGTGTGCTTGACTTTGTGCGTATATTTACGCACAGCTCAGGGCATGCGTATTGCGTACCTGGCGCCCGGCGGTAGAATATTATTATTGCAACGCTGAAATAAGCTTCCGGGCATTACTTCCAACACTGCCGCGTGTTTTGTATGAACCGTAATTCATTATAGTTAATTGTAAAATAGCGACAGTAGTGTAATTATAACGTGCTCACGCATGAACAAGAGGTTTGCCTGCTTGTTTGGCACAGGGGGCAGACGCAGAACACCCACCTCCAAACGTGATTAAATATTGTTTCAAATAAAAAGCTAAATACTATTATTTTGTGTGTCATGTTTCCAAATAAGATTGGTCACAACGAAATGCTTTCTACTTCAATTTGTTGGTTTGAATAGATGACCTCCGTTGAAACTTCACTGAGACTAAGACAGTCTATTTGTGAGCTCCCGCACAGATGTGATAATAATAATAATAACAATAATAGCTTCATTTTATATAGCGCCTTTCAAGAGACCCAAGGTCTATAATTTATATAGGCTATACCTAATACCGACAACAAAATAGATTGTATGCCTCTACAAATCATATTATAACCGGTAGCCAATCGAACGGAACGAATAAAGGCATTCATATTCCAGCATGGTTATAATGACATTGACAGTTTGACACCAACGCCAAACAGTGGTCAACGGTCTTTATTAGTATTTTGCGCTGTCCAGGCAGAATTGCAGCAATGGTCTTAGGGAGTTGTTGATATCTGACATCACCGTGTACAAGTCCGACAGCCTGTCGCGTATTTCTGCCATAACATGCGTTGTGTCTTCTTGGTTCGACAGCGCGTTAAATTATTTGCTTAAACCTCCGTGAACAATCTTCCTCTCAGTGAGGTTTCTCAGAGTTCGCTCGGGTTAGTCCATTATTTCACATCCCATGAGGGTGTTTCATTACCAAATATGGATAATCATGCACGAGCATTGACGGTAAGAACAAATGGTATTTATCAACACGGAGGAGCGTAGGACCCGTGTACGCACGGTTGATAAATCCCGATTTTTCTGTGCGTACACACATTCTAAATACTGTGCGTAGGAACGGAAATAGAACACTTTCTACGCATTGTTGATAAATGAGGGCCCTGGTCTCTTTTGAAAGATGACATTCTGAAGTTTCTGATTCCAGAAAAAGAATTCACTTTTAGTGCTAACGTAATAGAGTACCATAGGTCTGAACTTGAGTTGTAAAAAGACTTGTTACTCAAGTTTTTCTGTACTAGTTAGTAGTCCAGAGGTAGTATTTCCCCAGAAGGTGGTATGGCTTACAAATACAGACAGAGCCATAGCCTGAAGCCTTATGTAGTACATATCCAAATTCCATAAAGATCCATTCAGAAATGAGTGATTAGGAGTGATTTTGGTAAACTGTGTACAAAGAAAAACTCAGTTTTCTCATAGATTTCAATTCATTCGGCTGTTTTGCTCTTCCTGTTTTCGTGTTTTTTCGTGTTTTTTGTTTTTTTTATGTAGATCACCATGTGGGGTATCATTGGAAAGCCACACTCATTGGCTACAACGATCCACAATCATTTTCGAGATCGGATCTAGATTGACGGAACTACTGCAGCCTGAGTCGGGAGTGGTATTTTGCGCAATACCGTGTACTTTGCACAAGCCTCAAATACCGGCATGTAACTCGAGAACCGCTGAACGGATTTTGTCGGATTTTGTCGCTATCGACAGGCAACAAATAAGCCTTGTATTACAAAATATGCACACCCGATCCACTAGGGGTCGCCAAAGTGCTGGTTGCAAAAAGTCTGAAAAACTTCCCATATGAGGGACGTTGCAGCTTAAGAGGATTTATTAAAGTGACCTGTGGTGTGTTTGTGTGTGAGAGAGTGCAGAATGTGTGGTGTGTGTGTTTGTGTGTGTGTGTTCATGTGTGTTTGTGTGTGGAGAGATCAGTGTTCAATGTTCTGATGGCCTGGGGGAAGAAGCTGAGCCTGAGTCTCTCTGTCCTTGCTGTGTGTATGCGGAGGCATATGCCTGACCACAGCAGCTTGAACAGGCTATTGTTGTGGTGGTGAGGTTCCTTAATTATTCTGCAGGCTCTGGATTTGCACCTCCTATTGTATAAGTCCTGCAGGGGTGGTAGTGCAATACCCGTAGTACGCTCTGCTGAGCGCACCACTCTCTGTAGAGCCTTCCTGTCCTGGGCAGTGCAGTTTCCAAACCAGGCAGTGATGTTCCCAGTCAGGATGCTCTCTACAGCCCCGGAATCAGGGCTGGACTGGGACCAAAAATCGGCCCTGGCATTTTTGGCCCAGACCGGCCCACCATAATCGGTCGGACACCACCCACCAGTACACCATCCTTGCGGTCCCCTTAAATATGTGTACCTACTGTACTATTCCCCCAAACCACTACAAAGCTGGGTAGTCAGTGCCATGGACAAGTGGACCAGTGCAAGTGGACCAGTGTACTCACTCACTCTTGGCTGAATCTTGTTTTGGGTGGTGATGTAAAAACATCTGCATCATAGCAGGCTCAGGATGGGCAAAGTAGTCTATAGCCTGTTCATCCCTGTCTCTCTCCTCCACAACCTGGCTTGACTAGACATAAGGAGAGAGATGATTACAATTAACTGGTACATTCAGGTCCAGAATTGTTGGAATTCCCTGACAAATATGTGCAAAAAGCTGTACAATTTAAACAATACCATACTGGTAATGAGCAAATAGTTGTTTATTCAATGAATGCATGGAGCTGTTCCATCTTATTTCATTTGATACTAACTACTCAGTTCATACAGATTTCAAGTATTCAAATATCAATGATGAATATTGCATAAGGTTTATACAGTTAATAGATCACCTTCTTGTTTTATATTCATGTTCAGAGAGGAGTAATAGTTAGATCTTTGTATGTGATTTATATGGCAATTAAATCAATGGTGTGCTTGTTTGTTTGGGGAGTTTGACCTACAGTTAATGTGCCTACCACGTGAAGGTGCATGATCAATGGACAGCACAAAACAATTTGTGTAGGTGGAGACTAGAGCTACCACAGATAGTAATAAGTTATAAGAGTAAGTAATCCATACCATATAATATCCTAATAGTTACCTTATTACCATACTTGGCTGAAAATAAACTTTGCTGCCGGTTGTGAATGTGTTTTTCCCTGTAGGCTAATACATAAGTAGGTATACAATTTGCAGTTGAGTAGGCTATATATGTGCTGTGTTTTTATGTCTTCCATCGAGGACCACCTTGGAAATAAGTGTTTTAATGAATGCGTTTAGGTGATATCCTCAGGAATACAAATTGGTCAAGATAATTTGTTTTTATGATGTGTTTTTAATTTCCAAATACAAATCTAATCAAATACAAAAAAGCTGTTTTTGCAGTTGAGCTACAGGTGTTGTATATTATACAGCCTTTTCATGCATCTTTATCAAGGGAACCCTTATCCTTATGATTTTTTAAATAATATTATGATGATACAATATGGACCTAGTAGTTGGGTCATCTGTGGCACTTCGTTTCTCAATGGATTTGTCATCTAGGAGGGTTAATAAACAGATTTAGCCAGGGTGTATTTTAAAAAAATGCGGGAAAGATTTGTGAGAGACCAAAATCCAAAATGGCTACCGTGGAAATGAACTTTTTAATGGTTTGACCTACAATGATGCACAATACATTTTACCAGCCCCCTCTCAATCATGTACCAGCCAGCCCCCTCTCAGTCATGTACCAGCCAGCCCCCTCTCAGTCATGTACCAGCCCCCTTTCAGTCATGTACACCAGCCCCCTCTCAGTCATGTATACCAGCCCCCTCTCAGTCCTGTATACCAGTCCCCTCTCAGTCATGTACCAGCCCCCTCTCAGTCATGTACCAGCCCCCTCTCAGTCATGTACCAGCCCCCTCTCAGTCATGTATACCAGCCCCCTCTCAGTCATGTACCAGACCCCTCTCAGTCATGTACCAGCCCCCTCTCAGTCCTGTATACCAGCCCCCTCTCAGTCATGTACCAGCCCCCTCACAGTCATGTATACCAGCCCCCTCTCAGTCATGTACCACAGCCCCCTCTCAGTCATGTATCACAGCCCCCTCTCAGTCATGTACCACAGCCCCATCTCAGTCATGTACCAGCCCCCTCTCAGTCATGTACCAGCCCCCTTCTCAGTCATGTACCAGCCCCCTCTCAGTCATGTACCACAGCCCCATCTCAGTCATGTACCACAGCCCCATCTCAGTCATGTACCAGCCCCCATCTCAGTCATGTACCACAGCCCCATCTCAGTCATGTACCACAGCCCCATCTCAGTCATGTACCACAGCCCCATCTCAGTCATGTACCAGCCCCCATCTCAGTCATGTACCACAGCCCCATCTCAGTCATGTACCACAGCCCCCTCTCAGTCATGTACCTGCACGGCTGGCGGGGGGGGTGCTTACTAAGAGATGTGATTGGGCCAGCCCAGTGTCAGTGAGTACCAATGGGCTGCTGTCCCAGCCTAGTAGTGGGCCGGTCGTTGACCAAACCTAAACATTTGTCTTTTTTTTTTATAAAAAAAAAGAAATAAAAATGTATAAATAATTTGTTTTTAATCAAATCATAACGGCCCAAAGGTGCATCGGCCCACCGGGAAAATGCCCGGTATGCCAGATGGCCAGTCCAGGCCTGCCTGGAATAGAAGGAGTGGAGTATCTTCCCTGATACTCTGTGCATGCATTGGTTTTGGTTTTGGTTTTGGTTTTGGTTTTGGTTTTGGTTCTGGGCGATTTCAACAGCGCGCGTCTTAAAAAGGTGTTGCCGAATTTCTATCAGCATGTGACCTGTCCCACCAGAGGCGAGAACATATTAGACCATGTATACTCGCAATTTAAGAATGGGTACAAGTCACAGGCTCTTAGTCCATTCGGTAAGTCCGATCACGCCGCCATCTTTCTTTTGCCAAAGTATAAACAAAGTCTCAAGCGAACGCCGGTAGTATCGCGAGAGGTTAAGCGTTGGACCGTGACGTCAGAGGAGACACTCCAAGCTGCGCTTGAATGCACAGACTGGAGTGTATTCCGTGATAACACAGCCAATATTAACGAATACACTGAAACGGTGCTTGACTTTGTCTGTACTCTGGTAGAAGAAACAATCCCCTCTACCACAATTAGAATATACCCAAATCAAAAGCCCTGGGTAGATAAATCCGTCCGTGAGGCTCTGAAAGTGCGCACATCAGCCTACAACACCGGGCTGGTGACAGGCAACATGGAAGAACACAAGACGGCAAGATACAACGTCAGGAGAGCAGTAATAGAGGCAAAACGGCGTTACAGGGATAAAGTTGAACTTCAGTTTGAACAGGCTGACTCTAGAGGTATGTGGCAGGGCCTCAGAACAATGACAGACTACAAAGGCACCTCCCTCAAACTGAACAGTGACATCTCCTTAGCAAATGATCTCAATTCCTTCTATGCGAGGTTTGAGGCTGTGAATAACAACACCAGCCTACAAACCACGGCAATGGGGGGGGGTCTGCTGATGGAGACTCAGTGTTCAGGGTAACAGAGCATGAGGTGAGGCGGACCTTTAAAAAAGTGAATATCAGGAAGGCAGCAGGACCGGACGGCATCCCCGGCCTCGTCCTAAAAGTCTGTGCCGACCAACTGGCCCCGGTATTCACTGACATCTTCAACCTGTCCTTGGAACAGGCTGTCATCCCCACCTGTCTGAAGAAGTCCACCATCATCCCTGTACCCAAAAAATCTACGCCCGCTTGCCTCAATGACTACCGCCCTGAAGCCCTCACCTCCATAGCCATGAAGTGCTTTGAGAAGCTAGTGAAGGGCTACATCTGTTCCTCCCTCCCCATCAACCTGGACCCCCTGCAATTTGCATATCGCCCCAACAGAATCATCAAGGACTCCAGCGACCCGAACAACTGCCTCTTTGAACTGCTGCGGTCAGGCAAGCGATACCGGAGTCTTAAGGCGAGCACAGAAAGACTCAGAAGAAGCTTCTATCCCCAGGCCATCAGGCTGCTAAACGAACAATAAACACTATGCAACAACCATCAAATGCACACAGCACACACACCCACACGCACACACTCACTTAAACAAACAACACACTGCAGCACCCACTCTCCACACTTTAGATCACACAAACACACTTTATATTTATTGATAAAGGATTTGCACTACAACTCGTACACCTACTGTAAATTGTACCTAAATTGCACCTCATCCCATTTCTGCCTTGCACTATATAGTATTGTATATTAGTACACTGCATAGTATTGTATATTATATGGTAACTCATTTACGTCTATTCTGCATCGAACATTGTACATATGTCTATACTGAACACTGTGACCTCATTTTTTTTACTTCTAATTTACATGCTATACTATGTTATTTTATTTCATACTTATCTTGTCTTGCACAGTCTCTGGAGCGTAACAGTAAGAAGCATTTTGTATAAAAGTATTCTGTACTTCTGTATGACAACTATTAAAGAAACTTGAAACTTGAAGCACATACAAACGCATACAAATGCATACAAACGCATACAAGCACATACAAATGCATGCTTGTCATGTAATGCATATACACACACACACACACAAGCATGCACACACATTGCACACGCACGCACACACGCACACGTACACACATACTCAACTGTGTGTAAAAGGAGAGACGGGAAAGCGAGAGGGAGAGAGAACAAACGCACACACCTACTCAGAGACAAATACAAGACAAAGCAAATGCACAGCAACACACCGTGTCACATACTTCTGCTGGAACAAGGCAACATACGTTCCTTTGCAGGGATGGAAAGTAACTAAGTACTTTTACTCAAGTACTGGAGCCTACTTAAGTACATTTTCGAGCTACTTGTACTTTATGTGAGTATTTTCATTTTAGGGAACTTTACACTTTCACTCCACTACATTTCAAGGGAAATATTGTACTTTTTACTCCACTACATTTATCTGAACCCATGAGTTACTAGTTACTTTGAAGAAAAGGATTTGGCATAGAAAACATAATATATACAACATTTTTTTTTGAAGATTATATACTTTCACATTTGAAGCCTGTCAACTTCAAGAGGACGTGTGCTTCAGAGCAGCATAACCACGTACCACTTTAACATAACCTTTAATCAGAGCAATATAACTCGACCACACACCACTTTAACACAACCTATAGAGGTCAATGGATACACAGACGTAATTTAGAATGTGTACTTTTACTTTAGATACTTAAGCTATAGGCCAAAAAGCTAACACTGGGCTAAGACTGTCGTGCGAGAAATTACATTGAGTGTCTTTTAAAACTCTTTTATTTGTTTCTCATCTCAGCAATAACATGTATAATCGTCCTCCTTGTTGTCATATCGTATCGTAGTGATGATGGACTCTTGCTCAATAAAATATGACCACATGGCAAGGTGAACAATTCGATAGAAAGTGGGCATGTATAGAGCATATAGGGCTATAAAGGCACCGTTTTATTTTCATTTGATTATTTATTTCTCATTTTATTGTCATTTTCTTTTTTAAATTGTTTGATTTATCTCACCATTAATACTTACCTAATCTAAATGTGTTTTTCATTCCTTCAATACACAACCATGATTGCATCTAAACTGTCACTACCAATATCACTTTATTATTATTTTTACTTCTTAAATCTGTCTTTGTTTCAACACTTACTTATCTTTAATCTTTCAAAATGTTCAGTTGCTATTGCATGCACTCATCTGTGTTTCACTACACACATGAGTGCATGCTTACCAACTGTCCGTCTGCAACACTACTATCACCAACATCTAAGAAGGGAGATCCTGTTATGGTTTGTAACCGACCCCAATCGCACAACACAAGACAGGTATGATGGTTTGCCAAGAAACAGATATTTATTTAGAACAGGGAAAAAGGGCACTGTCCCTTTAAGGGAGAAAACACAAAACACTGGAATAACACAAGAGGGGAAGGTAAAGTGCCTTTAAGAGGCGGGCAGGAAAAGGGAACACTATGGGAAGGTAAGGGAACGCCTAAGGGAAGGTTAAGGGAACGCCTAGGGAACAGAGGAACTAGAGACTAGGAGAACTAGGGAAAGAGGACTAGGGACTAGGAGAACTAGGGATAGAGGACTAGGGACTAGGTGGAACTAGAAGGGGAGAACTTGGGACAGAGGGGACTGAGGCCCGCGGAGGCGGGCTGGGGAACAGGGAGGAACTGGGGACAGAGAACCGCGGAGGCGGGCTGGGGACAGGGAGGAACTGGGGACTGGTGGGAAAACATCTGGGCCGCTCTGCAGAACAGAGGAGAGGGTTAATATTCAAAGGGAACAAACAGAGCAGATGCAGAACAGTCCAAATAACAAAGTAACAAAGTAAATACTATCTTCGTGTGAACAAACACACAGTGGGAGATGAAATGTCCAAAATAATATCCACGAGAGAACAAAACAGAGTGGGAGATGAAATGTCCAAACTAATAACTAAGTGAGAACTAAAGGAGGCAATACGCTGGGTGAGTGACATCACAATCAAAACTCACCCAGGCGTATGCGTAATGGTGCAGGAACAGCAGCGGGACGAGGGCAAGGGGCATTACGCTGAGTGAGTGACATCACAATCAAAACTCACCCAGGCGTATGCGTAAAGGTACAGGGACAGCAGCGGGAACGGGGGCAAAAAGCATAACGCTGAGTGAGTGACATCACAATCAAAACTCACCCAGGCGTATGCGTAAAGGTACAGGGACAGCAGCGGGAACGGGGGCAAAAAGCATAACGCTGAGTGAGTGACATCACAATCAAAACTCACCCAGGCGTATGCGTAAAGGTACAGGGACAGCAGCGGGAACGGGGGCAAGGGCACTACGCTGGGTGAGTGACATCACAATCAAAACTCACCCAGGCGTATGCGTAAAGGTAAAGGGACAGCAGCGGGGCGAGGGCATCGCCACCGGGTGGCTGGCTGTCCGAGCCGAGGGACAGAGTGCTGGAACAGTGGCGGTGGCGAGGGTGTCGTCCACCGGGTAGCCGACTGTCGGAGCCGAGGAACAGAGTGCTGGAACAGTGGCGGTGGCGAGGGTGTCGTCCACCGGGTAGCCGCTGTCGGAGCCGAGGAACAGAGTGCGCGCCACACCTTGGTGTGCGCGTCGGAACAGTGGCGGTGGCGAGGGTGTCGTCCACCGGGTAGCCGCTGTCGGAGCCGAGGAACAGAGTGCGCGCCACACCTTGGTGTGCGCGTCGGAACAGTGGCGGTGGCGAGGGTGTCGTCCACCGGGTAGCCGCTGTCGGAGCCGAGGAACAGAGTGCGCGCCACACCTTGGTGTGCGCGTCGGAACCGAGAGACGCCTCGGGGTGCGTCTGCGAGGAGGAGTGTGCCAAGCACGAAGGTCTGGAAGATGCGCGTCGGCGCGCTGAGGTCTGGAGAGCGTGCCAAGCTCGAAGGTCTGGAAGATGCGCGTCTGTGCGCTGGTACGGAGGAGCGTGCCAAGCTCGAAGGTCTGGAAGATGCGCGTCAGTGCGCTGGTACGGAGGAGCGTGCCAAGCTCGAAGGTCTGGAAGATGCGCGTCTGTGCGCTGGTACGGAGGAGCGTGCCAAGCTCGAAGGTCTGAAGTGGAACACTGGAATACCTCCCGTAGAGGATTAGAGAGCGCAGTACAGTGTCTCCCTCCAGGCAAACGGCGGCAGGTGGCGAAGGCTTGAGCGCATCTGGCGCGCTGGTCTGGAGTGGAACACTGGAATACCTCCCGTAGAGAATTAGAGAGCGCAGTACAATGTCTCCCTCCAGGCAAACGGCGACAGGTGGCCAAAGCCCTTGAAGATGCGCGTTGCGCGCTGGTGACTGGAGAGCGTGCCAAGCCCGAGGGTCCGGGAGATGCGCGTTGGTCTAGATGTGCGTCAGGACGAACAGCTACGCTGGGGTCTGCAGTGGAGCGCTGGGGTGCCTCCCGTGGAAGTTACAGGGAGCGCAGAACAGTCTCCTCCACAGGCTACGGCGACAGCAGACGAAGGCTGGAGCAAACATCTCAAGGCTGGAGAGATCCATCTTACAGCATTGGTAGACCAGAGGATCTCCCGAAAGAGTCTAGATGTTAGAGAATATGACTCGGCATGAATACAACACGACCCCACGCCGAAACGAGGGGAAGAGCCCTGGTATTTAAAGCCCACAGGGGAACTAATTAGCCTGCCACCACAGGTGCGAGAGGTAATTGATAATAGTCCAGGTGTGGCCACTGAGAGTAAACGAGAGTAAAGAACGAGAGGGTGGGGGCTAGAGAGAGTGAGTGAGAAGGGAATTTCTAACAGTAGGCTTTAAAGAAACAGAGAAAAGGTGGTGAGCAGCGGGCAAAACCTCACAGTACCCCCCCCTCAACGGGAGCCACCCGGCGACCCAAAACAAATACAGACAGAGTGGCAGGGGGCAAAACAAGAGGTACTGGCCAAGCCAGCAGGGGAAGCCACCACAAGAGTGGGGCTAGCAAAAGAAACAGGGTCGCCGAGGGGTAACTAGGGTAGCAGAGGGGCAACTGGTCTAGAGGAACTGGGTCTAGAGAACTAGTCTAGCGAACTGGGCAAGAGAACTGGTCTAGAGAACTGGTTTAGAGAACTGGTCTAGAGAACTGGTCTAGAGGAACTGGTCTAGAGGAACTGGGTCTAGAGAACTGGTCTAGAGCAACTGGTCTAGAGGAACTGAGGGGCAAGCAGGGTAGCTAAGGGGTAACCATGGAAGCACCGGGAAAGGGCTAGCAGAGGGAAGGTTAGCTGCCAGGGCACTGATAGCTACAGGGCCTATGCTAGCTGTACTGCTACATCAACATAGAGGCTGCGCAAGCTGCCGGAGCCAGGCTGGCAGACAGGGCTGGACCAGCATGAGAGCACAAGCTAGCTGGAAGGACAGTCCTAGCTGTGTGAGAAAAACTGACCTTGCTAGCTGAAAGGGCAGTCCTAGCAGTGGGATAAACTACACAAAAAAGTGGAGGCCATGCAGAGGGACCGGGTTAGCTGCTTGGGCCTGGCTAGCTACAGGGCCTATGCCAGCTGCAAGGCTGCATTAACATAGAGGCTGTGCTAACAGCCGGGGCCAAGCTAGCAGACCGGGGCCATGCAGAGGGAAACTGGGTTAGCCGCCAGGGCATGGCTAGCTACAGGGCCTATGCCAGCAGCAAGGGCTGCATAAACATAGAGGCTGTGCTAGCAGCCGGGGCTAAGCTAGCAGACAGGGGCTCTGCTGAGGGACTGGGTTAGCTGCCAGGGCATGGCTAGCTACAGGGGGGTCAAACAGGGCAAAACGGGAAGCAAACAGGGGAGCTAACCGGGGAGACTAACAAGCTAAACAGGGGAGTAACAGGCTAACAAGGGAGCTAAACAGGACTAACAGGGAAGCTAAACTGGGCAAACAGGGAAGCTAACAGGGCTAACAGGGGAGCTAGAGGGGAGACTAACAAGCTAACAGGGGAGCTAACAGGGCTAACAGGGGAGCTAGAGGGAACAAGAAAAAAAAAGGCAAACTCAACATACACCGTCTGTGCTGGCTGGGGTCGTCGATTTGGTGGGGTCGTACTGTTATGGTTTGTAACCGACCCCAATCGCACAACACAAGACAGGTATGATGGTTTGCCAAGAAACAGATATTTATTTAGAACAGGGAAAAAGGGCACTGTCCCTTTAAGGGAGAAAACACAAAACACTGGAATAACACAAGAGGGGAAGGTAAAGTGCCTTTAAGAGGCGGGCAGGAAAAGGGAACACTATGGGAAGGTAAGGGAACGCCTAAGGGAAGGTTAAGGGAACGCCTAGGGAACAGAGGAACTAGAGACTAGGAGAACTAGGGAAAGAGGACTAGGGACTAGGAGAACTAGGGATAGAGGACTAGGGACTAGGTGGAACTAGAAGGGGAGAACTTGGGACAGAGGGGACTGAGGCCCGCGGAGGCGGGCTGGGGAACAGGGAGGAACTGGGGACAGAGAACCGCGGAGGCGGGCTGGGGACAGGGAGGAACTGGGGACTGGTGGGAAAACATCTGGGCCGCTCTGCAGAACAGAGGAGAGGGTTAATATTCAAAGGGAACAAACAGAGCAGATGCAGAACAGTCCAAATAACAAAGTAACAAAGTAAATACTATCTTCGTGTGAACAAACACACAGTGGGAGATGAAATGTCCAAAATAATATCCACGAGAGAACAAAACAGAGTGGGAGATGAAATGTCCAAACTAATAACTAAGTGAGAACTAAAGGAGGCAATACGCTGGGTGAGTGACATCACAATCAAAACTCACCCAGGCGTATGCGTAATGGTGCAGGAACAGCAGCGGGACGAGGGCAAGGGGCATTACGCTGAGTGAGTGACATCACAATCAAAACTCACCCAGGCGTATGCGTAAAGGTACAGGGACAGCAGCGGGAACGGGGGCAAAAAGCATAACGCTGAGTGAGTGACATCACAATCAAAACTCACCCAGGCGTATGCGTAAAGGTACAGGGACAGCAGCGGGAACGGGGGCAAAAAGCATAACGCTGAGTGAGTGACATCACAATCAAAACTCACCCAGGCGTATGCGTAAAGGTACAGGGACAGCAGCGGGAACGGGGGCAAGGGCACTACGCTGGGTGAGTGACATCACAATCAAAACTCACCCAGGCGTATGCGTAAAGGTAAAGGGACAGCAGCGGGGCGAGGGCATCGCCACCGGGTGGCTGGCTGTCCGAGCCGAGGGACAGAGTGCTGGAACAGTGGCGGTGGCGAGGGTGTCGTCCACCGGGTAGCCGACTGTCGGAGCCGAGGAACAGAGTGCTGGAACAGTGGCGGTGGCGAGGGTGTCGTCCACCGGGTAGCCGCTGTCGGAGCCGAGGAACAGAGTGCGCGCCACACCTTGGTGTGCGCGTCGGAACAGTGGCGGTGGCGAGGGTGTCGTCCACCGGGTAGCCGCTGTCGGAGCCGAGGAACAGAGTGCGCGCCACACCTTGGTGTGCGCGTCGGAACAGTGGCGGTGGCGAGGGTGTCGTCCACCGGGTAGCCGCTGTCGGAGCCGAGGAACAGAGTGCGCGCCACACCTTGGTGTGCGCGTCGGAACAGTGGCGGTGGCGAGGGTGTCGTCCACCGGGTAGCCGCTGTCGGAGCCGAGGAACAGAGTGCGCGCCACACCTTGGTGTGCGCGTCGGAACCGAGAGACGCCTCGGGGTGCGTCTGCGAGGAGGAGTGTGCCAAGCACGAAGGTCTGGAAGATGCGCGTCGGCGCGCTGAGGTCTGGAGAGCGTGCCAAGCTCGAAGGTCTGGAAGATGCGCGTCTGTGCGCTGGTACGGAGGAGCGTGCCAAGCTCGAAGGTCTGGAAGATGCGCGTCAGTGCGCTGGTACGGAGGAGCGTGCCAAGCTCGAAGGTCTGGAAGATGCGCGTCTGTGCGCTGGTACGGAGGAGCGTGCCAAGCTCGAAGGTCTGAAGTGGAACACTGGAATACCTCCCGTAGAGGATTAGAGAGCGCAGTACAGTGTCTCCCTCCAGGCAAACGGCGGCAGGTGGCGAAGGCTTGAGCGCATCTGGCGCGCTGGTCTGGAGTGGAACACTGGAATACCTCCCGTAGAGAATTAGAGAGCGCAGTACAATGTCTCCCTCCAGGCAAACGGCGACAGGTGGCCAAAGCCCTTGAAGATGCGCGTTGCGCGCTGGTGACTGGAGAGCGTGCCAAGCCCGAGGGTCCGGGAGATGCGCGTTGGTCTAGATGTGCGTCAGGACGAACAGCTGCGCTGGGGTCTGCAGTGGAGCGCTGGGGTGCCTCCCGTGGAAGTTACAGGGAGCGCAGAACAGTCTCCTCCACAGGCTACGGCGACAGCAGACGAAGGCTGGAGCAAACATCTCAAGGCTGGAGAGATCCATCTTACAGCATTGGTAGACCAGAGGATCTCCCGAAAGAGTCTAGATGTTAGAGAATATGACTCGGCATGAATACAACACGACCCCACGCCGAAACGAGGGGAAGAGCCCTGGTATTTAAAGCCCACAGGGGAACTAATTAGCCTGCCACCACAGGTGCGAGAGGTAATTGATAATAGTCCAGGTGTGGCCACTGAGAGTAAACGAGAGTAAAGAACGAGAAGGTGGGGGCTAGAGAGAGTGAGTGAGAAGGGAATTTCTAACAGTAGGCTTTAAAGAAACAGAGAAAAGGTGGTGAGCAGCGGGCAAAACCTCACAGATCCCCCCTTGAATGGCCCTTCTAAGGTTTCTCTCCTCCACACTGCCTGTGGAGCTTTTTTCCCTATTGTTAGGTTTTAGTGAGTTTTTCCTTACCTTCGCGTGGGGTATGTCTGGGAGTGCTTGCATTCTTTCATTTATTTGCATTTATCTTACATTTTTTGGACCTTATGGTGTTCTTGTTCTGTTCTTGACTTATTGTTATGTTTTCTTCTTGACTGTACGGCCCATGGGGACATTAACGTGTGTTGTCGGGCCTTATAAATAAATTTGATTTGATTTGATTTACTGGTGGTTTCATCCACACATGTAGTATATTCTGGTTTATCTGTTTTTATGTTTCCCCCCCCCCCACCCCCTCCCCTTCCCCAATCATAGCTGTCTATTAATGATACAGTACAGGCATGCTGGTCATTGAGAACGTGTTGTAAAAGATATTTGTATATCTGTACTGTCTTGATTTTGTGCTGAATAAAAACAATAAGTTGAAAAAATAAAATATGACCACATGAGAGAGTTGTCAGTTGGTTTTGTTCAGCAACAGTATAGGGCCCGTGTCGACCGGGGACGTTTTATGAGTTGTCAGCTCCTTTCTGTCATTCATTTCTATGCTACAGACGCGACAGGCAAGCTCCTTTTCCCAGCGCCGCGCCTCTCGTTTTAGCGCTCTCGGCGGCCAGCGTTTTTGGGCGGAGCGCTCTCAGCGCCTAAAGTTGAAACTAGTTAAACTTTTGGAGAGGAGCGGCGCTCATCAAGGTAACTTTTTTCGACCACCAATCAACATCGAGCAAGTGGTGGAGCCGCGGCAGTCGCGAGACTCAGGAAAAACGCTCTGAGCTTTTTTTTTTTGCTTTTCAAAGCGATCCGTCTTGAAAAAAACGTCCCCGGTGGACACAAAGCCTAAGACATGAGAGATGACCTACAGTACATGACTTTTTTTTAATAAAAAACAAAGGTTTGAACGTCCATTCGAAGAACCCTGACGAAAGTTTGAAATTTATAATTTGAATTTTTTAATTAAAAACGATGGTTCGAACGTCCGTTTGAAGAACCCTGACGAAGTTTGAATCCCAAAAACAGGCTTCGGGGACAGCCTTACAATACATATTATTTATATTATTCAAATGGCACTCAAACATGTTCCGTTGTGATGTCACAGTATGATGTCATAATAGTACATTCTAGAACATTTGTGATGTCACAGTATGATGTCATAATCAAACATTCTAGAACATTTGTGTATCTATTCAACAATTCTTTCAGAAGATCTCATTGTGTATCTTGGAACAGTACTGAACAGTACTCAACAGATGGACTAAACAACATAGATTGAAGCTTGCATTTCTCAACCAAGGTGCCTTGCCTATACCGTTTTGCTCTGGAAAGGTGAGTGTCCACAACGGCTAGCTAGCTGTTCTACTTGAATACTGAATGTTAATATTGAATCAGACAATATTGAATACTGAATGTTAATTCAGGGTGACAGTTGACATCATTTGACAGTTGACAGGGGGATGGAAAGTTGATTTAATAAAAGAAAAAATACTCATTTAATCAGATTAATCACTTTATTCAAATTGAGGATTTAGTTTGAGGATATAAAAAAATATAATAATAATAATTTAGAGGACATTTTTTTTGATTTTTTTTGTTTTAGTTTTTTAATTAAAAACGAAGATTCCAACGTCCGTTCGAAAAACCCTGACGAAGTTTGAATCCCAAAAACTATTCTATTCAACAATTCTCTCAGAAGTTCTCATTGTGTATCTTGGAACAGTACTGAACAGTACTGAACAGATAGACTAAACAACATAGATTGAAGCCGAAGGGTTATGTATATAACCCAGTTCTGTGAGTTATGGTGCGCTCAGCACCTGTCTGCACTGTACTTCACTTCGTGCACGAGCACTGAATAAAAAATTCCACCATGTACCTTTACATCCCAACATTCGTCTGACCACACCCCCTTCCGCTTACCTTCATAAGCAGGTGTGTGGTCACCTACTCGCCTCCTTCCCAAACTTTCACCACAAGGCGAGATCAAGGGCCGCAGCGGCGTCCAGGTGCTGAGCGCACCATAACTCACAGAACTGGGTTATATACATAACCCTTCGTTCTGTGTCGTTATGGCTTGCTCAGCACCTGTCTGCACAACAGGGGCTGAGCGGGAGCCATAGCCCGACAAATGTACCCCGCTGAGGCCCCCCACAACCATCAGACCGGGGAGGACCGAGCCCCCCCGACCCTCCCTAATGGAGGATACCCCCCCTATTGGAGGTTCACGGGAGGGCGACGGATCCGACCGTGCGAAGAGGCACTCAAGCAACTCAACGCACAGGGTGAGCAGACCGTGGCCTGACCCCACGACTACACACACGCACAACCCGCATGCCACCCGGGAACGAACGGAAGGAACAACCTCGTTACTGCCCCCAAAATCACGGGGTCAAGAGCAAACCCAACCCCGTGGCAAGGCCGTAGCAGCGGAGCGCGAAGGAAGACCCAGACCCACTGAAGGGACTGGATCCCCTGAAAAAGGGGGCCCGGAGAGGTCAATGACGCCAGGCATCAAGACCCCACCAGGTGGTCACTTAGTGACACCGCCCCCCACATCGCCAGCGTATTCGGATAAGGCCCCTCCAAGAGCGGGCCCTTTCCCCCCAATAGCACACCGCCTGGCACACTGACCCTGCAGAACAGGCAGTCAGCATGGCCGTAAGCACACAAAAGGTTAACCAACGGAAGCAGGCAGCGCACCGGGGAAACCAGGCAACAGGCTGTAACCTGAGCCTGGAGCACTGCGGACGAGACAGGCGCCAAAGGAGTCAGCTGAAACAGCCCCCCCGGCGGAAGGGGCGTATGCTGGCGGTGTTGATCACCATGACGAAGCCTCCATAAAAAAAAACCCACCCAGAGGGGTCAAGGCAGAGAAGGCTGACATGATTGGCAGACGTCATGAACGTGTAGGGGCACACTCAACCAGACAACCCGGGAGTTGACACTGCTCCAACACACCAGGGAATCAACCACCCTGTCGTTACCATATGCGGTGGTTGTTCCTATAACCCCTCAAGAAAAAGGGGTTATCCCAGGCCTACGGTATCAACGAAACTTTACTTCGGACCGAGCCCGGCGGCTCGGGAAGCACACAGGGTTACCAGAGGAGGTCCAGAAGACCACCCCAACAGCCCTCTCTCCGCCATGCGTGAGAGAGGTGCGAAGAAGAGAACCAGCCCCTTATGATAGTGCCAGGTACAAAAGAGTACCCAACAAGGGTCTCCATAACGCTTAACCTTGTGACGCCCCGGGCCGACCCGGCCTTTTTCCCCCTGAAAAAAGCCCAAGTCCCTCAAGGTACCAGAACAGCAGATCTGCATCCCCGGCGGACAAACGGGTTAACTGACCTAGACCAGCGTGACCAGAACCAGTCCCGTGCCCTAACCACGCTGACATGCCTACTCCAGGAGAAGGGGCAGATATGCGTGTTTATCTAAAACATGAAAAGAGGGCGCCACCCAGACGGGCCGGTGTGAACCGTGCTCGGTGGCCCACCCCAAGGGCGTGAGACCCCTCTACCTATGTTCAGATCTATTCCGTTAACATCCCCCAGATATGAACGAGAATCCGTCGAGAACCAGTAACAGGTTCTCGGAAGAGGACAAACCTCCATCCCAGTTGCTTTATAAAAACGCCGTTTTAACAACAAGCAACCAAGGCGTACTAGCTACCCACATGATTCTTAACAGAAACACCCCGAGCTAGCACCATGCATGCGTCGGGACACAACCACATCAATGAATAGGCTATTTAGACCCTTCATTGAATCCCCAAGGCGCCTGGGAGAAACGACAAGAAGGGTGTGGTGCTTCCTATACTCCACACTCTTTTATTAAAAAGAAAGGAAGCACCGACTGACATGAATCCCATTTGACACAGCTGAGGATAAAAACTGTTCACATTTTTATATCCAGTCACCCCCACCACAGAGGATTTAGACTGAAATTCCCCAGAAAGCCTTCCCACGTGAGTCATAGAGTGAAAAAGCCATGGTAACCTCGAGTCATGTGACCAACCGACTCAAGTTACACATAAATCGAGCGTAGCGGACCCATAAGTCCTACGCTCTATCCCGACACTTTGACAACAACAGATCGTACGTACAGATCTAACTCACGGAAGCCATCGTCAATAGCAACGTGCGTAGTGACGTGTGCTATGACGGGGGGAAACCCAACACTCAACGCCTGTTAATAGGAGCAGAGTCAGGGCAACCCTCCCCCCCCCCCCCTCCCTGCCAAGTCGCCTAACGGCTTGGCCCTGACTGGACTGACAAGAGATGAGTAAAACTCCCCTGACCAATCAGAAGAGGGAAGGAGGGGTTTATTCGGCACCCCCTCACAAGCCCTTCCCCTTTGCACACAACAACAACTTTAGCATATGATACCTTTGGTAGAAATGCTAATGAATAGCGCAAGCTAATACAATGCACGCTACCCACAGATAACTGTGAACAGGGTTTACAACAAAACCAAGTCGCGTGTGTGTGTGAATCCTACATCCGCATGTTGAACATAGAAAAACACTGATAGAGAGAGCGAGAACGGCTGGGCCGTGGTACGTGTTCATACGAGCATTACTGCAACTAACACAAAAGTATTGTAGCTCAACATTACTTGTGTAAGCAACAGACCATACAACTAGCGTCTACCTTCATGTGGAGCCTCAGGCAGAGGTAGAAACCTTTCTATAACTGAGTGTAGGCTGCAGACCTTGCTTAAGCTCATAACACGAACGTAACCCTCCTATCAATGCATACTAGTGAAGATTCACACTTTGCAACCCCATCATATGTTTGGTGAAGAAACACCAAAAAATACAGTCCCCCTTTAGAGGGGACTTTTTATTTCTGAACAAAAGTATATGGGAGGGCCGGGGAGGGGTAAACAGAGGGGGCCGCAGGGGAAAAAAGTCACTGGGTCTAGCGGCGCCTGCCGCCTCGAGCCGCTCGGGATTTGCCACCCCGGGGAGCCCCGGAGGGACGGTAGACAATTGGCGGCTGGTCTCGACGATCCCTACCGTCTCCTCCAGGCGCAGATGGGCCGGCTGCAGCGGCGGCGCCCTCTCTTCTCCTGGCCTTCGAAGGGCCAGCAGTGGCGGTGGTAGTAGCAGCAGCCACGGCGGAGGAAGCTCGACGACGTGGCAGCCGTCTGACTCCACCGGCGATGTCGGGAGGGGGAAAATGAGGTTGGAGCACGGAGCGCTCCTCCTGCATTTCTCTGCACGTCGAGGTCATCAACTGCAGGGCCTTCCCGAACAGTCCAGCATCGGAGAGGGTTGCCGTCAGAAGAGGAAGTCTCTTCTTCTCCGGCACACGGGCCTGCTCCAGCCAAAGGTGGCGCTGGGTTAGAGTTGCCAGGGCACGCACTTTCCCAGCGGCTATGGCCTGCGGCTGAGTCAGATGCAGGATAGCTCCTGCCGCCCGGGCGGAGCTGGTCATGTTGTACATCACTCAGCTCCATGCCGCCCGTCAATATCCCGGACATGAATCTTGCCAGCTGCGCGATGTTAGACGCGGCAGCCAGAGATTGTGTTCCGGAGATAAATACCTGGTCGCTCCAGTAAGCCAACCGCCTCGCCGATTTCCCTTGAGGAACCGGCTTGTGTAACGGCTCCCACACCACCTCCGGACAGAGGAGCGCGGCCATCGGCCTATCAACCCTCTCTCATACCGTCGACCAAACCCGCCACCCGCGTAACTTGTACGTAGGCGGGGGTGAGGCCTATGATGTCGGACACCACCTGGCCCTGACGAACATAGGCCCCCATTGAGGGGAAAAATGGGTAGACAACGTCCACCCCTCTCACCGGGCGACACTGCCAGAGATGACCTATTAGATCATCAGGGACAGGAACAGGCAGTGGCTGCGGGAGCGGCACACCGTTTGCGACTGCCGCCACCGCCATAAGCTCGGGAAACAAAGCCCGCAGTTCCCCCTGCAGACTTTCCTCCACCGAGCCCGCATCCCTCACATACAGCAGGCTTCCACTGGTCAAGGAGCCACACCGATGTGGCTGATAGTAGGGCATCTTGCCGACGAGTCAGAGGTTCTTCTCCAACATCTTCAAACAAGGCGCCCCAAGGAGACATTTCCCCCCCTCTAGTGTTACCTGGACGGGCGGGATACATGTCTCCACCGGGCCTTCAAATAAGAACCCGTCCGCCTCTACCATGTAATCCTGTTTCCATTGGGCAGGTAGAGACCGACGCATCCTCACTGGGCTCCAGCAACTCACCAAACCCAGGCCGTTCGCGTCTGCAAAGCCATCTTGCGACGGGAGCGAGCAGACGCAAAAAGTTTGCGTCTCAAATCCTCGGGAACCAAAGGAACCGGCCGCTCAACAGCGGACGATTCCCCGGAAGCAGAGGAATCAGAGCCAGTACCAGGCCATCGCAGAGGCGACGGCACCGGTGCACCAGCTCCTTGGAGAGTCAAACTACCCATCGGACGCCTACCGGGCGTGGCTGCTAACCACAAGAGAGGCAACAGCCCTGCACCAGGACGCATGACGGAGGCGGAAATGGAGAACCGCTGGTGGAGAGTGGCTCTGCGAACACGACTCTCCGGAGTAGACATTATGACTTAGGTTTTTCTATCGAATATTATGAGAGAAGAAAAAAATAAGCACAATGTAAACACGTCTCAACTTTCTTCAGCTAACAACCTCGTCAAGTGGGGATCTACCGAAGGCACTTCCTTGTGGTGAAAGTGAAGAAGGAGGCGAGTAGGTGACCACACACCTGCTTATGAAGGTAAGCGGAAGGGGGTGTGGTCAGACGAATGTTGGGATGTAAAGGTACATGGTGGAATTTTTTATTCAGTGCTCGTGCACGAAGTGAAGTACAGTGCAGACAGGTGCTGAGCAAGCCATAATGACACAGAACTGCATTTCTCAACCAAGGTGCCTTGCTGACCGTTTAGCTTCTTCTTCTTCTTCTTCTTTTGTGTATCCAGATGGCCAACTCTGTGTCGGAGATGGACGACAACGATCATGCAGTCTCCTCTGTGAGTAGCAAGATTATATACTTTAACATTTGAAGCCTGTCAATCCTGTAATCAGAGCAGCATAACTGGACCACGTACCACTTTAACATGACCTTTAATCAGAGCAGCATAACTGGACCACATACCACTTTAACATAACCTGTAATCAGAGCAGCATAACTGGACCACATACCACTTTAACATAACCTTTAATCAGAGCAGCATAACTGGACCACATAACACTTTAACATAACCTTTAATCAGAGCAGCATAACTGGGCCACATACCACTTTAACATAACATTTAATCAGAGCAGCATAACTGGACCACACACCACTTTAACATAACCTTTAATCAGAGCAGCATAACTGGACCACATACCACTTTAACATAACCTTTAATCAGAGCAGCATAACTGGACCACGTACCACTTTAACATGCCCTTTAATCAGAGCAGCATAACTGGACCACATACCACTTTAACATGACCTTTAATCAGAGCAGCATAACTGGACCACATACCACTTTAACATAACCTTTAATCAGAGCAGCATAACTTGACCGCATACCACTTTAACATAACCTTTAACCAGATCAGCATAACTGGACCACATACCACTTTAACATAAACTTTAATCAGAGCAGCATAACTGGACCACATACCACTTTAACATAACCTTTAACCAGAGCAGCATAACTGGACCACATAACACTTTAACATAACATTTAATCAGAGCAGCATAACTGGACCACACACCACTTTAACATAACCTTTAATCAGAGCAGCATAACTGGACCACATACCACTTTAACATAACCTTTAATCAGAGCAGCATAACTGGCCCACATACCACTTTAACATAACATTTAATCAGAGCAGCATAACTGGACCACATACCACTTTAACATAACATTTAATCAGAGCAGCATAACTGGACCACGTACCACTTTAACATAATCTTTAATCAGAGCAGCATAACTGGACCACGTACCACTTTAACATAACCTTTAATCAGAGCAGCATAACTGGACCACGTACCACTTTAACATAACCTTTAATCAGAGCAGCATAACTGGACCACATACCACTTTAACATAACCTTTAATCAGAGCAACATAACTGGACCACATACCACTTTAACATAACCTTTAATCAGAGCAGCATAACTGGACCACATACCACTTTAACATAACCTTTAACCAGAGCAGCATAACTGGACCACATACCACTTTAACATAACCTTTAATCAGAGCAGCATAACTGGACCACATACCACTTTAACATAACCTTTAATCAGAGCAGCTTAACTGGACCACATACCACTTTAACATAACCTTTAATCAGAGCAGCATAGCTGGACCACATACCACTTTAACATAGCCTTTAATCAGAGCAGCATAACTGGACCACGTACCACTTTAACATAACCTTTCATCAGAGCAGCATAACTGGACCACATACCACTTTAACATAGCCTTTAATCAGAGCAGCATAACTGGACCACGTACCACTTTAACATAACCTTTAATCAGAGCAGCATAACTGGACCACATACCACTTTAACACAACCTTTAATCAGAGCAGCATAACTGGACAATGTACCACTTTAACATAACCTTTAGTCAGAGCAGCATAACATACGGTTATCCTATAACCATAGTTATGAGTATAGCGAGCGCTCTACGCTCTAGTGGAACATATCCATATCCAGTCTAATACTGAATACATTTCTTCACATGTACACACCCATCCGCCTGGCCACACCCCCATCCGCTCCTCTACATAAGCGGGGATGTGGCCATACTAACAGCTCCTTCCCAAGTCTTTCACCACCGACGGCGAAGACCACGGGGTCCTCAGTGAGTCAGCGCAGAGCGCTCGCTATACTCATATAACTATGGTTATAGGATAACCGTATGTTATATATCGTATAGCTTACGCTCTGCGCTCTAGTGGAACACAGGAGCTGAGCAGAGCGCCCGTACCCCCCTAGTGGAGGACGGGAGGGAATCGGATCCGACTGCGCGAAGAGGATTTAGCAACTCAAACGCACAGGGTGAACAGATCGTGGGACTTACCTTCCCACAGAAGAACCCACGACTACACAGGCGCACAACCCACATGCCACTAGGGAACAAACGGGAAAAAAAAAAACCTGTTACAATCCCTAATATCACGGGGTCAAGGTCAAGAACCCAACCCCGTGGCAAGGCCGTAGCAGCGGAGCACGAAGGAGGACCCAGCCCCAGGAAGGGTCAGGACCCCCCGCAGCATTGAGACCCCACCAGGCGGTCACTAGTGACACCACCCCCCACATCGCCAGCGTATCGGACATGGCCCATCCAAGAGCAGGCCCTTCCCCCCTACAGCACGCCGCCCTGAAGCACTCAAAGAGGCTACACCCCCACAGCGGGACCAGGCAGCGCACCAGGGAGACAACCCCCAAAGAGGTTGATCCCTCAATCCAGGCAACAGGTCAAAAGGAGCACTGCGGACTAGCCAGGCGCCTAACGGGTCTGCTGAAAACAGCACCCCGGCGGAAGGGGCGTTCGGTATGCTGTGCACCATGTCGCAGCCTCCACAAATAAACCCGACCCTCTAGAGGGGCCGAGGCAGAGAAGGCTGACACGATTGGCAGACATCATGAAGGGTGCGGGGGCACACTCGCAGGCAGACGGGGTCAAGCCCGGCCTAACCCGAAAGTCGACTCTGCTACCAACACACCTGGAAACCAACCACCACCTAACAGGAGGTGGTTGTTCCTATAACCCCCCCAAGAAAAAACTCCAAAACACAACTGCAGGTATACACCGGCTATACAGCAGTACAAGTGTTTCAGTTCTCAAGAAGGGGTTAACCCAGGCCAACAGGTCGACGAGAACGAGTCCGGACCTGGGCCCAGCGGACCGGGACGTACACGGGGATGCCAGAGGGGTACAAGAACCACCTCGACAGTCCCCTCCCAGCCCCGCCAAGCAGGAGAAGAGAGGGCCGAAAAAAGAAGGACCAGGCTCCTTTAGCACAGCGCAAGGTACAACACAATATGGACCAAGCAATAGTGAAGGATAATACGCAGTGACATAACCACGAACACCTCCATAACATCAACCCCTGCAATGCCCGGGCCAACTCGGCATTTTCCGCCCGAAAAAGCACAAGTCTTTCAGGGTACCAGAACAGCAGATCTGCGCCCCGGCGGACAACGGGTTAACTGACCTGGTCCGACGCGACCAAAACCAGTCCAGTGTCCTAATCACGCCACCATCCCCAGTCCTAAGAGGGGGGTAGGTACGCGTGTCGATCCAAAACATCACAGAGGGCGCCACCAAGACGGTCAGAACATAAAAGCACTGCGCCCGGTGGCCCACCCCAAAAGCGTGAGACCCCTCCGCCAATGCTTTGATCTATTCCGTTATCTCTCCCAGAAATGAACGAGAATTCATTGAGACTAACCCAGTACACTGGCGCTCGGAAGAGACAAACTCCATCCTAGTTGCCCCATAAAAATGCTGTTTCAATGATAAGCAACCAAGGCGCGCAAGCCCATGCATGGTTCCACACAGAAGCACCCAGGGCCAGCACTATGTACACGTCGAGACCCAAAACATATCAATGGTAATTCTAACAAGAACCCAGATAACGTTCCCTCCAAGCCGCCTGGGAGAGCGGCAGGAAGCTAGCCAAGACACAGATATGGGTCCCATATGACGCGTCCGAGGGAAAACACCCCTGTCAACCCTGCCCTGTATAAAAGAGAGGAGAAAGGGAACCCCCAGAGAGACTTCCCACGTGAGTAATAATTGAAAAGATATATGTAACATTGAGCTACGTGACCAAGCTCAAGACATATGCAACAGAGCGCAGAGCAGAAACGTCTTTTTAAGTTCTCACGCACTGCATAACTCATCTTGACAATAACAGAGGTCCACAACATGGAGCCTGAAAAGAACTCACGGAAGTCTCACAACCAATAGAAACGCGCCCAGTGACGTACTCTATGGCGGGGGGAATTCCGTGACCCACCTGCCCAAATATGGCGTGGGACCAGGGAACTCCCCTCCCCCTACTCTGCAACGCGCTGACCCAACAGCGTGACAGGAAGCCCGAAGGACAGGAGGTCCAACCCGCTGACCAATCAGAAAAAAGGGGAGGGAGGGTTTATCAGTTCACCCCCTCATGACCCCTCACCCCTGATACGAAGCAATGACAAAGCAGAGCCATGACACCAGTCATAGTGTGCTACATGAAGCGCATTTATACCTGTTTAAGGTAACAGCTTCACATAGGCTCATGTGCGAACCTGCCACCTGCATTTTTACACCTTTACCCTAAAGGAAGAAAAAACACAGACCAAGAGAGGGGCCAAGGGCCCTGGTACAAGAGCTTACACATGTAACTCCTGTAGGCCAACACCTAACCCAGTTGTGGATCTTAAACGTGAAAACGATACACACAACCCTCCATCACAACAAAAAAAGGGCAAAAGTACACTCTCACTACTGTAAGAGGAACACCATCTTTCATGATGAGAGAAGACATAAGTCCTCGATTAAGTACTGGTCACAGGCCTTGCTAAGTCCACATGCCAGCGACCAAACAATTTTCAGAAAAGGTTTGCCTCTAAGCAAGAGCACAACCCCAGCAGAAGCCGAGGGATTTACACAGTATCCCCAAAAACATAGTGAATCAACACACATTTTGTAAATCATATTTAAGGGGAGGAAGGGGGGGGGGGGGGGCAGGGGAAAACCGGGGAAAAACCCACCCCTCACCTTACCCCTGATAGAATAGAATAAAATAGACCTTTTTAATTGTCATTGCACAGTACACAACGAAATTTCAGGGGAGCTCCCACAGACCGTAGTACAATATATACATACATGAACACATACGTTTTCAAGTTTCAAGTTTCTTTAATAGTTGTCATACAGAAGTACAGAATACTTTTATACAAAATGCTTCTTACATAACACATTATAACACTGTACATAACAGAATATTTTAAATAATAAAGTGCATGATGAGTGGTAACAGTGATTATAAAGTCCAGGTAAGTGCATGGTGCACGTGATGGGACAGTCAATGAGCGTTTAACAGTCTGACTGCTTGGGGGAAAAAGCTGTTCTTAAATCTTGAACTCTTGGCATGTATGGACCGGTATCTCCTCCCTGAGGGAAGGAGCTGAAAGAGGTGATGTGCTGGGTGAGACTGGTCCTTGATGACACACTTGGAGCTTTGGAGGCAGCGGGAGGTGAAGACGGAGGTGATGTTTGGTAGAGGAGTCCCGACGATCCTGCCTGCCGCCTTCACCACCCTCTGTAGAGCCGCCTGCTCTGCCTTTGTGCAGCTGGAGAACCACACAGACACACCGTAGGTCAGCACACACTCAACCGCACAATGGTAAAAGTTGACAAGGAGATTTCGTGGCAGGCCAGCCTGCTTCAGCTTCCTTAGATATTATAGGCGTTGCTGAGCTTTTCCGATCACTGAGGCGGTGTTGGTGCTCCAGGACAGGGTCTCACTCACACTGAGACCCAGGAACTTGAACTCAGTGACCCTCTCCACTACCTCGTTGTTGATGAGCAGAGGGGAGTGGTCAGGCCTTGATCTTCTAAAATCCACTATGATCTCTCTTGTTTTCTTTATATTGAGCGCCAGGTTGTTGTTGTCACACCAGGCTGATACAACGCCAAATGTGTAGAGTAAGCTTTACATCATGCACGCCAGCACAGCCGAAGACCTTGTTTGAACAGGCACAGCCCTGCTTATGTGTGAAAAAAAATTGCCACTTGTTATTGTCATCATTACCCTC